>NW_008348573.1:550547-553123 GCF_000622305.1 Nannospalax galili | reverse complement strand
TATATATAAACATACAATGTTAATTGAAAAGTTTACTGTGTCAAGAAATTCAAGTTTGTATATCTTTATATTAGTATAGTATATGTGTTTATAAACAAACATATGCATACATATATTGAGATGATAATAAAAAATCATAGAATGCCTTGCACTTTGTGATGTATGTGATATTATTTATTATTTTGTTATTACAAAAGTGGAAATTAAGACTCAACAAAGTGAATCAACTTGCTCAAGGTCATTGGGAACTTAGTAAGCTGTGGATTTAGGGATCTAAATGCAGGAGTTTATAGATTGACTTCACATTATTGACTATTCTGTTTAACTGACAATCATAGAGTAGGCCTTCTATATGTATTGTTGAAATGGATTAGAGAAGTATAATTGAAGCATACATGTAGAGCACATGATTGTAGAAACCCAAATGTTAAGTGATATAAAATCAGCAAATATAATGCATACTATACTATTTGAATATACTGCACTATTTGAGCAGAAAAATTCAAAGAATAGGAATATTTTGAACTTTACTTTGAAAAGTATCTGATGTTTAAGTGGCATATGAGAAAATTAGTTTTTATCTTCATGTGAAGAATGTCCTTCCAGTTTTCCTTCTACTTTACCAGTTTATTTAGTCAGGAATTAATAAAGCACCTGTGAATCATAGCTGAAAAAGTTTTTGCATAGATTCTATTTTCTTTTTTCAGTATAATTCACCTTTGTTTTCTTGTGAAAAAATAGTGAAACCCACAACAGACAGTAGCCTCCTCTGGTGACTGAGAGTAATGTGTCTTGGTCTTTGTGTCATCTGTTAAACTCTACTGTTTTGTCAGCATTTGCTTTAAGTGATTGAGCTTTTAGAAAAGGATATTCTTTTGCTTGAAACCAAGAAATATGATGCCATTGATATGCATATGCAATTTAGTTTCAAGATTTATATTTATTATTTTTATTTTTTATATGTGTGAGTGTATTGTCTGAATGTATGTATAAGCACCTAGGTCATTCAGTGCCCAAGGAGGTCAGACAAGTAAGTCGGATCCCCTGGTACAGGAGTTAAGGATGGTTGTTAGTCACCATATAGGCTCTGGGAACCAAACTTAGGTCCTCAGGCAAGAGCAAGTGCTGTTAACTACTAAGTAATCTCTTCAGTCCCTTGTTTGAAGATTTAAATAGATGTCATAATGGAATTCTGTATGCTTACCTATGAAATATTTAACTGTAGAACAAAGCCTTCAAAATGATTATTCTTTTTATAAACCTTGATATCTTTATAATGCAAGGAAATTTATTGATTTTAATTTTAGAAGACATTACCAAAGTTAATCAAGTTTTAATATACCGTATAGTCACTAATATTCATTCTGTTTTCCACTCCAACCCCTTCCCCCAGTTCTTGCTCACTGACTTGGAATTCAAGTACAGAATAACAGATAAATATTTGAGTATAGGAAACAATCCAGTGTTAAAATGAAACAACACTTCAAAAAGAGTATTCTTTAGGAGTTGTTTAGTGATTGTGTGCTTTGCTATAAATAGAAACATGGTTTACAGTGTTTGTGGATTATCACATTATTGAGACATAGATTTTAATATTCTCTAAAATTTCCCTCTGCCACATATTCCCAACTTATTAGAAAATTACATCAGTTGAGATGTACAAAATAACCTTTCTTGTTAGAGGTAGAAATTTCCAATGAACCCAAAATTTTTATTTCTAGCACTAGATCTTGGTTTCTTTCTTTTTTCCCCCTCTATTTTGACAGGTGTGTGTTAATTACATGATAGAATAGGTTTTATTGTGACATTTTCATGCATGCACATAGCTTTCTATATTGTATTTTGAATTTACCCAGCTCATCATATTCTTTAGTCCTCCCTGCCTCTTCCCTGGTCCTCTTCCTGTTCTGATATGAAAAATCATATGAGACTTGTTTTTCCAACTTTGGTTTATGTCACTGCACATGATGATTTCTAGTTTAATTTCAGAAAATGTAGATCTTAGACTCTTTTCAATTTTTTTAAATTAAAATTTATTATTATTGTGTTTGTGTATTGTGTGTGTGTGTGTGTGTGTGTGTGTGTGTGTGTGTGTGTGTGTGTGTGTGTTTGCCAGAGCACATGCCATGGTGCATTTGTCAAGCTCAGAGGACAAATAATTTTGTGGTGTCAGTTCTCTCCTTCTACCTTTAAATGGGTTCTATACAACTCAGGATATCAATCCGCAAAGCAAGTGCTTACTTGGGATTCTCACTCTCCAGTGATAGATTCTTCAAATATCAGTCTCCAATAACTGGTCTTTTAAAAATATGACCACATAAATAAATAGAATAAGAAATATGGATTAGCCTTGAATACCTTGTGCTGGAACATATAGACTTCTCTCACACTCACAATGAATAAACAAAGAAAAGCCCTATAATTATAGATGACCATGTCAAAAAATGTAGAAATAAGTTGAATGAGCTTTCAGTGGCCAAAGATGTAATAATTTGAGCAAGAAAATAACAAACAGTATTATAACAAAAATTATAAAGTAAATATCTATGTGTCTATAATAACATTGTTTAATAATG
>NW_008348573.1:519497-550486 GCF_000622305.1 Nannospalax galili | reverse complement strand
GGAAAGAGTGTAACTTTACTATAGAACAAAACACTAATTCCAGTCAGATGATAAAATTACCATCAGCAGGGACAGTCATTTAAATTAGATAAGTCCTTGGCATAACATCATGAGAATAATACGTAATTTTATGACATTTTCCCTAGCACACATTAACACAAACTAATCATCTGAAATATCAGACAAACTGGGAGACATCCTACAAAGTACTTATCCAGTACTTCTTAAAATTATGGAAATAGGGAAAGTCATGGAAACAGGGAAAGTCTATAAAATATAGTCAAAGAAAAGTATAAGTAGACATGATGTTTAAATATAATACAGTATTAGAGATGGGATCATAAAACATGAAAATAACATCAAATGTTCAAAAATATATTATAATGCTTACAATTAATTTAAAAAATAGATGAATGTTACTTCTACCTGATGAATCTTTATACTTATTGAACTAGACTGGTTACTTGAAGTTATGAACATTATTTTCCATCAATTCACCAGACCCCACAAGATATGGAGTGCTATATCACAGAGGAAGGGATGACATCTAATTACAGACACACAAGGACTTGTACTCCCTTCCAAGTAATTCTATTTGGTATAAATAGGAATCACATTATATGGGAGACCCAATAAATTTTTTTATTAAAAAAACCCATGCAACACTCATATCTTAGAATATTTTCATACATTATTAACATTTGATGAAAACAAGGCATTAACTGTGCCAGTCTCTAAAGAATATTTAAGTCAAATATTAAATCTTGGAATGAAATAAATTTCATGTTTATCATTTCAGCACATTGCTTGCCCAGCAGAGGTTGGGTTCACTTAGCCATGACTGCAGCACTAAGATCACTGTTCAGAGAATTGTCCTCTAGAAAAATCCAAAGGCCAGTCTACCTATTATGTCTCATAGATTATTTGCTTCCTGCCAAATGTTAACTTTTTATCATTCAGATAATTTTTATCAGTCAAAATGTTATCTTACTATTATTATTGATGAGGTCCATCATCACTAAGCTTTAACCTGTGTCCTGAAGAACACGTCTTTCAGTGGAGAATGGCTTCTTACCTAACAGACACTTTACTCCCTTCTCTCATTTGAATCGAGAATTACTTTCTCTAGACAAGTTTTAAATACTTCACATCCATCTGGTTTCAATATCTTAAAGGCAGGATTGAACCCATGTGATTTTTCCTTATTATTAGATTATTTTCAAAGATGGTGAATAGAGTCTGAATTCTCTCTGGGTCTCCTGAGTGATCAGACAAACCATATAATATATTTTATGTGTATTTATTAACTTACAAAGGAATGAGTACACAGTGCCTAGACCTGCACCACACCTCTGAGCCCGCCTTATCAGACCTTGCCATGCCCATAATTTGCTCATGCCTCTGGGGCCAGCGATTGCCCCATATCCACAAAAGTCAGTCCATTCTGTCTTTCAGCTGTTGCGCTCGGTGTGTTCACATGGCTAGCCTGCTTCCCTATGGCTTCTCTACTGCTCGTGGCTTCTCCACAGCTCGCGGCTTCTCTGGCTTGGCTCATGGCTCCTGCTCCAAGATGGCTCCCAGCCACACCCCCATAGTCCACACTCTGCAGCAGGCCCCACCCATTGGAGGAACTAGCCAATTGGGAGACACTCCACCCCTTTCCTCTGCTCTTACAATCTTTCTGTCCATCTTCTGCTGAAGTCCCTGAGCCTTGGAGGGGGTAATAGAAGTAGGGCGATCTCTCTTGCATAATGGTGAGAGAGTGGTTTCTTGGGCCGCTGCATTATTCATCTTTAGGCTGTGGCCACTGATCTATCTCAGTGGTGTTTCTTCTACTATAAAGACAAATGGAAGGAAGTAGACACATTTAAACAAACACAAATGTAAATACAGATGCCTAGAAGATATCCCAGTAGGTGTACTATATTCATATTCATTAAAGAATATACTCATGAAGGCTTCTCCACTAAGGCCTGTAGCCTTTCTCAACAAAAGACCTTGGCCTGGTCTACAGCACCAGATGTGTGTTCCACCCCTAGGAGCAGGACATATGCAATTAGAAATTTGTCAGTTGTATGTATGTAGTTGAGCCGTTATTGCACTTGCAGGTATTGCTTGGCATGTCTGTTGTGTGCAGCACATGGGGTCCATCGTTGAGTAGACTTATAGGGTATCCTTTCTTCCCCAACCATCTGTATAGAGCCTTCTGGCAATATGATCGTCATCCATCCAGTGGCATGGAATTTTTTGGCTTAGTCTCAGTTCCATCTCTTCTTCTCCTGTGCTCACAACATGCAGTGTCTTCAGCAACATGGCCTTACTGACCTTTCTAGTGTACAAGAGACATTAATGGCAATATCCTTGGTGAATTGGAGGACCTCTAGGAGCTCTCTCTGACCAACAGCTCATAGGGGGGCAACCCACCCCTGGTACTGTAGATTTTCCTGACAGTTGTCTATAGCTGGCCTTTGCTTCTTCAGGTATCTTTCAAATGGGTTTCACATCTGTAAAACATTCAAAGGAATGTTAACACTATATATTAATTTACACATAGACAAGGTCTCATAAAGCATGGAAAGGTTTTATCCATTTATATTAACTATTTTCTCCATAGATCCTTGTTAGGTACCATAGCATGGGTATGAGGCATTAATTTGGTTAGCTCATTACCATTTGTAGTTATCCCTTTGTATTCTTTTATTCTTGATGCACTTACAGGTGTTGGTTCCAGTTGCCTGACCCTGCACTGGGCTAAGGAGGCAGGGGGCTTCTCCTTTCCCCGCTGCACTTGTTGGTTCCCTGAGTCAGGCAGGCCCTGGGTCTGCCTCCTGACTGTAGCCATACCTGTCATCTTCCCATTGACCACACCAGGTTGCTGGGGGAGAACGTGGTGGGAAAACCTGTTTCCACCCCTAGTATAGCCTTTATCATGAGAGAAATGCATCTTATTTAATCCTTGGGGATTCTTAACTACCCTTTGTACAGTTGTTATCCTTTGAATGTCCTTTGTAAACTGTTCTTCTGGTTTTAAAGCCTTCCAGAAACACCTTAGCACCAACTTTGGTTTTCTATCAATTTTTTCTCTGAGGATTTGGGCTTGACATAAGTCTTGCCACGTTTGTCTTCGACTAACCCAAGTGGAACATTTCCTCTATCTGATCTTTTTTAGATCTCTTATAGGGTGTTCTGTTATTTCACAGACACGTTTTACATGCTGGTCAGAATCATTTAGATTTGCCAAAGCCTCTCTCCATGCCCATAGTGTGCAGCATGTGGGGTCCATTGTTGAATTGAATTATAGGAGATCCTTTCTTCCCCAACCATCTGTATAGAGCCTTCTGGCAATAAGAACGTCATTCATCCAGTGGCACGGAGTTCCATCACCTCTTCTTTTCCCATGCTCACAACATGCAGTGTCTTCAGCAGCATGGCCTTACTGACCTTTCTAGTGTACAACCAATGTTAATGGCAATAGTCTTGGTGACAACCATGTATCTTTAATGCCTTCAACCAGCCATCCCATTAAGGAATGCTATGCCCTGCATTGGCCTAGGTTGAACAGCCTATATTGTAAGGATGGACGGATGGTTATATAACTCAACTGTGAAGCTTCTGAAGGGCTTAGACTGATGTCATTTGCTCCCATGTCCCATACTCTCACAAGCCACGTGGTCGGGGCTCTCTGCTTGCTTCCAAGTTTTTCCTAGTTTTAACAGTTCTAGCATTGAATATTCCCTAGCTATAGAACAGTTAGCTTTTTTTTTTCCTTTTTACTATTATCTGCCTTTTTCTCTGAGTCCTTGGACTTTACACAAGTCAAAGTGTCCCTCCTTTTTACTCTCTCCAGCTCTGCAACTGGATGTGCCAGTGCAGCCTTTTCAGCTTCTCCTGCCTGGGGCATATTTTTTATGATGCAAAGTGGCCACTCTCTTTCTCTGGGTGCTTCATTTGGGTCTAGAGAAGGTAAAAGATTTTCTAGCCTTTGGGTAACTTTTAACAAATCTTCACATACCCACAACATATCCCCACATTTACAACATAGCTGTGGCCCCTGCTTTTGCATGGCTGACCTCTTTTTAGTAACCCATTGCAAAAACCACATCAGAGCTGCCATTAGCGCTCTTCTAAAACTCATTCTCAGTTTCGTGGACTACACCAACTATGCCAATTCTGTGGCCCAAATTCTCCCTGGGTGACCTGTGTGATCAGACAAACCATAAAATATATTTTATTTCTATTTATTAACTTATAAAGGAATGAGTACCCAGTGCCTAGCCATGCGCTGTGCCTCAGAACCCACCTCATCAGATTGTGCCATGCCCATAATTCCGCTCATGCCTCTGGGGTCAGTGATTGCCCCAGGTCCATAAAATTCAGTCCATTCAGTCTTTCAGCTGTTGCGCTTGGTGTCCCCATGGCTTGCCAGCAGCTCTCACACTTTCTCAGGGCTTGCAGCTTCTCCACAGCTTGCGTCTTCTCCAGCTGGGCTCATGGCTTCTGTTCCAAAATGGCTCCCAGCCACAACCCCATAGTCCACACTCTGCAGCAGGCCCTGCCCATTGGAGGAACTAGCCAACTAGGAGACAATGAGTGAAAAATATCAAATGTTATCTGTGTGCTTTCCAGATGTACTGAACTTCTTTCAGATTTTAACTTCCTTTTCTTTCTTCCATGAACAACAACATTTTCTATGTGCAAGGTATATGGTTCCCTAGCCTTAGATGAAGCAAATATCTTGATAACTTACTACAACTTTGTACATACTAATTATCTCTTGATTTCTGTGGACAAGTTACCTCAAATCTCTTACAAGGATGTAATCGATATGTCATCCGGTTTGGAGTCTCATCTGGAGGCTTTGAATAGAGAAGAATTTGCTTTCAAGCACATGAAGCTGGTGTCAGGATTCAGCACTTGGTGGGTTGTTGGACTCAGAACCTGATTTTCTTGCTGCTGGTGGATCACAGGTCATCCATAATGGCTCACTTGCTCTATTAGGGTTGAAAGTGAAAGTGGAAAAGGAGGGAGAGGAAGGGGAGAGTAAGACAAAGACAGAAAAAGAGAGGAGGAAGGGAAGGGGAGAGAGAGAGAGAACAGTAAGACACAAGTCAAAGTCCTTTATCATTTAGTTACATAAATGTTATCTTACCACCTGTGTCCTATAGTATACATGGTAGAGATGAGTGAGTCTATTCAGACCACACTGAAAATGAGATGACAAAAAGGCACAAGTGACAGGAAGTGGGCATTTGAAAGCTTAAAGTTCCAGAAGGGATTCCCTGTATTTTTTCCATCATCTGCAGCATACTTCTTTCCCTTTAGGCTTCCCTGCCTTTACTTTGCTAGAATGTGTTTCTACACCTGTTTCATCATTTTCTTGATAGCATATTTCCTTATGGTCAAGACATATTAAAATTAATGTCTAATTGTATGTGTCAACCTGACTTTACTCTGGGGTGCTCCTACAAATTATTTCTAGATGTGTCTTCAAAAGCACTTCACAGATTGGTGTTCGAATCCATTTGAAGATGTGAGTTTCTGTTCTTGAAGTTGAAAGAATGTGGAGGAGACTAAGTGCACCCCCTCTGCTTCTTGCGATTAAGCTGGAACAACAACAGAGACCATCAGCTCCCCTGTTCTCAATCTTTGAAATTGGACCGAAATATTTGGCTTTTTTGTGGGTCTCTAATTTGCAGATAGAGGTCTCTCTTAGTGCCTGTAGTCATGTGAGGTAATTCATCTTAACAAAAATAAATAACCTCTTTGTTCTGTTTCCCTGGAGAATCTGAACCCATCATGAATAGTCATATGACCAATTATTATGATATTAATAGGTTTTATCAAAATTGATCTTTAACCAATTCTCAACAGATTGCATATTTTTATTTTGGATTATATGTCTCTGTGTATGTCAGTGTGTAGGTAAGTGCATGTGAGTGGGTGTAACCTGAAGTTCCTCCATCTGATCACTTTGATGAAAGCTATAGTCCTGCCTCTTTCCCACACTCTCCAGAAGGAGTCAAGCAAGTGGAAGCCCATCACTTCTTCCACCCAATCAGTTGACCTTAGCTGCATGAAGGGAGAGGAGCCATCAACATTTTGAGCATGGGGAAGGCGAGGTATCACTTGCCTCAGTGTACAATATGCTGGGAGAGACCAGGTTGGGACTCACTGATGGCAGCCTTTCATGGCTTTGTAAGTTGCCCCCTCCGGGATATCATAAACTATGCAAAACCCAAATAGAATGTGTTATGTTAGTTTTGTCAATCTGCGTCAAGACTGGGAGAACCTAGAGTCCTCAGAAGGCATGTGCAGGTCGCCCAGGGAGGGAGAAGGGGAAAATTTAGTGCAACAGTGGGGAACCTAAGGATAAGTGTAAACTGCATTGGTTCCCCTGGAATTGGAGTTACAACTGATCATGACCTGACTGGCACTGGTGCTGACACAGGGATCACGAACTGCCTGGCATGGGTGCTTGCAACCAATCTCAGGTTTTCGGCTACAGCAATGTGTGCTTTTAACTACTAAGCCATCTCTCCAGCCCCCAAACAAATTAATATTTGAACTACTTTCTTATACTTTATTTCTTTTCTAATGAAATGGGAGAGTGATACTGTTAGTAATTGAAGTGAATAGAGGACATGGAAATAGCATTGCCATGGTTAGAGCATGCATGCTATGAAGCCTAGCCGTCCTGTTCTGTGTCAGCTACTGCTGTGACTGCTTCATCTGCAAGAGGAATTATTTAAAGAATGAAGAGAAAGTGCCCCATCTCTTAGGGGATGGTGGGTAATAATAATGAGCCAAAGATTATAGCCCATCAGTTGCTAGCTGCCTCTTTTCTCTTGATGGGCTGCCTCTTCTATGCCTGGAGGGTTAGAAATAGCTTTTGACAGAGCCTCCATCAAAATACACTTTGAATAGTGAACTTGTAGAAACCAGCCCTGTCCTGCACTGTGTGATATAAGGAACTCCTGACATTTTAGGGAATGCTGGAGACAATGCTTAAAGCTGTATTCTGAAAACTGTTGAATGACAGGGCACAAACATCTCTACTTGAAAATAGTAAGATTTTTTTTTTTAAGTGCCGTTATTAAACCCAGCATGAGAGACAATCTGAACCAGGATCTTCATCAATCAGATTAACTACTTTCCTAGATGAAAACAGCCGAGGCACAGCATGAGACTGAGCAGATATTTATCAAAAGCCATATTAATAACCACATTCAGCTTTTTCCTGACAGTTTCATCCGAGGTTCCATGTTTAACATTTGAGTATCATATGTTTTTGTCAGGATGAGGCTGCTAAGAACATAAATTAATTAATTCCTTTGAAGTACAGTTCAGAAAGGTAATAAAGTAACCAGTCCCTAAGGTCACAACAAGTAATGGTAAGCACCATGCTTTAGATAGACAATTTGTTACTTTGGAGAGAAATTAAAAGCAAAATGTCTTCTTGAGATCACTTAAGAATAAATTCTGATAATTTTGCAGAGTGGCATATATACATTTATATGCTTATAGGGCCAACTCATGGTCTATGTGCCTAATTGCCCATCTAGCTCAAATGTGCCTCATGTACATACTAGTGTTCAGGCTAGCAGGAAAAATACAATGAATTCTTTAATTTGCTTTATCTATATGGGCTGTAAATGGAGCAAAATTAAACTTGGAAAAACAATGAGGGGAGTTTTATATTATTATGATTATCAACCACAACAGTATTTGAGAAAACTGATTTGGTGGGTTAAAGAATTTCTCAGCTCATGAAAATGAACACTTCAAGTAATGTAACTCAGAGTGTAGAAGAAATTTGTACCTCGTCACAGCCAGATGTAGACCACATGAATTCAGGGGCGTGTTCTGCCATGCTCATTTTATGTGAGGAACATCACAGACATAGCTAATATAGTTTCCATATGATGTCATATCAGCAATTGGCAATCAATCAAACCACAGTAATCTCAGAGATACCTTTGTGCATGCCAGGTGTCAAACCAACGTGGCACATGCCAACAAGACTAGTGAGTGTTGATGTGGGCTCATTTCACACTCATGGGGCATGTCTTCAAGCTGGAGGCACATTCCTTATGAATAATTTAGAATGAGCTCTCTCTGTGTTACTTGGAGATTTACTTGTTATTTACCATGGTCCAAGCTTAAGATAGAAATCTGTTTTATAAATATTTGAATGAAACAGTGTGCTTTGTAAATGATTCTATCAAAAATAGAAAATCCTGGCAAAGTGGCATAATGGAATGAGAACCAGAGTGGAGGAAGGAGATCTGCATGGCAACAACAGTGAGGAATGCAAGACACCTTTTCATTCTGGTGGTCAGTGAGTGACTGCAACTGCTGTGTGACCAGGTCAGAGGCTTGGATAATAACCAATTTGCTATTGTGATGTAAGTCTATGCATTCTGTTTCTATTTTCTCTACTTCTGTTGTTTGTTCTTATTCCAAGTAAATTATTTTATTTTTTCATCTGATAGATTGGATACAAAGAATGGAGGGCAGTCATAATTTCTGAACATCATGAATATTTCTAGTATAGGAGTTTTAGTGGTTTTATGATCTTTTTATCCGTTGCCAGCAAGGATTTCAGAGAGGTTTGCACCATTGATTTCTTTATGAAGGCTTGGTAATGTACCATGAGTGTTTGTCATTCCCAAATTCATGTTTTGAAATTGAATATGTGATATAATTAAGAGGTAGCGCCCTTAGCAGAGGGCTTTTTCCTCACAGGTAGGATTAGTGTCCTGCTAAGGAAGGATTGGAGATTTCTTTTGCTTTCTCTCCATGTGGGGATACAGTATTTGTCTTTCCTCCATGTGAGAACACAGAGAAAGTACTATCCTTGAGAACCGGGCCCTCAACACATATTGAATCTCTGGTAGCTTAAGCATGTATTTCACACCCTCCAGAACTGTAAGCCTTATGTTTTTGTTGCTTACAAATTGTTTATTCTAAAATATCTTGTTTTAATAATTCCAGTGTACTAGATAGCATCTCAGTTCCCTGGATAACTCCTAATGAAATAAGGTCAATAATGTCCTGTGGAAGAAATAGGAAAAACTAGAGCTAAGTCAGAGGAATTTGAATCATCAAACAGCCCAGTTTCAAACTGCAGCTACTTTTGAAATGACTTTAAAATAGATTCTTTAAATAACAAAATTTCATTGTTGTGGACATTTAAAATGCTTTCACATATCACATGCAATTACCATCTCATAATCACCAATATAAGACATTTTGAATACTTGAACATATTTTTCCTAGTGGAAAAATATGGTGGAAGGTATGCCTGGGGAGAGGCTAAACAGTCTAGTTCATCTATCATAACAGTATGAGCTCAGAGGAGAATGAGTCATGAGAGAG
The DNA here is from genome assembly GCF_000622305.1 of Nannospalax galili. NCBI lineage: Eukaryota > Metazoa > Chordata > Mammalia > Rodentia > Spalacidae > Nannospalax > Nannospalax galili. The sequence goes on along the minus strand of NW_008348573.1, from coordinate 541,108 downwards.
ATGAGTGACAGGGAAGAAAAAATGTGAGATTTTGACTTTGCCCAGATGGGGGAACTTCTTTCAAAGAACTGGGAATTTAAAACTAGAAGTTGACTTATCTTCTTTATCTGGGTAATTGATTCCAAATAATGTTTCTTTTCTCCACCAAGCTCCTTTCCTTTCCCTTTCTGTGAGATGCTTTAGTAATTTCACACTTCATATTTCTCTAATATTTAGCTGCTGTTAACTTAGACTTGTTAGAAATTATTGTGTAAAGAGCAGGAACAAACATGGATGTACAGGTATCTCTACAGTAAGATGAGCCCTTTGGGTATGTGCCAAGGAGTGGCATAACAAGATCATATGGTAGATTGATTTTTAGCTTTTTAAGAGTTCGTCACATTGTTTTCCATAGTGGTTGATAAATTTTGCATTCCCACCAGCAGTGACTGAGCATTCCCCTTTCTCCACATTCTCGCTGGCATTTAGTGTCTTCTGTTCTCTTGATCTTAGCCAGTCTGACTGAGATTTTGATTTGTAATTCTCTAATTACTAAGAATATTAAGCAGTTTTTAAGGTGTTTCTTAGCCTTTTTTTATTTCTTCATTTAAGAACATGCAGGTCCTTAGCCCATCTTTTTATTGGGTTGTTTATTTCCTTTCCTTTTTTTTTTGAGTTTTTGTATACTCTGGATATTAATACTCTGTCAGATGTGTAGCAAGGGAAGATTTTCTCCCACTCAGTGGGTTTCTTATTCACTACCTTGGTTGTTCTTTTGCTCTACAGAAGTTTTTCAGTTTAATGAGGTCCTACTTGTTGATTGCTGACTTTAGCACCATCATCTAAATGATGTCTCGTTTAGAAAGTCTGTTCCTAAACCTGTATCTTTTAGGATACTGCCTATGTTTTCTTCTAACAGTTTCAGATTTCATGTACAAACAAACTAAATGTCACTTAACTTGGCAAATGGATAATGAAAATGTGATATATTTACACAATGGAGTTCTTCTCAGTGGTAAGGTAAGATGGAATCATGGTATTTGAGGGTAAATGGATGGAACTAGAAACTATAATACTAAGTGAAGTAACACAGACTCAGATTCTCCCTCATTTATGGATCTTCTCACCAATCCCTTAAGGGTCAGTACAAGGAACCATGGATACAAAGGGAAAGACAGAGGCCAAAGAGAGCAGGGATGGTAAAATACAGATGTTACCAAGGGGAGAAATGGGGAAAATGGGAATATTCAACCAGAATGGAAGAAGGGAAGGATACACAAGGAACTATGGGAATAAAAGGGGAGAACTAACTCAAGAGAGGTAGGATAATAGCAGACAGGTATTTTCAGGGGAAAATGAGAATACTTTAAACAGGGAGGGAGGAGGGAGGTTTGACAGTGAGAGAGAGAAGAAATAAATAAAGTTTAGGTAATGAGAAAAGCCAGAGGTAAATATATTAATTCAACTCCTTTCCCAGAAAAAATATTCATTAAACATCTGAACATGAGGCCATGTGTATACCTGAAGGCTATATAGCTAGGATCACAGTGTCATACAGAAGAAACCTCCCTTCAAGTTGTTGATCAGAGTAGTTCCAGAGACTTCTAAAATAACACAGGCTATTGCCACAACTCTTGCTACCTCCCAGACCTTGACTCTAAGACCCTATTGCTGAAGACAGGACATAACCCACACACAGGACTTGGAGCAATGGAGCTGGAACTGACCTGGAAGCCTTCTCCCTGAAGCTCTCATAGTTATAAAGGATACTATGCAAACTGCTAATGAAGAAAAGTCAATCAATGATTCATCCCAGCTGTAAAGCCTAATAACCACAACTGGCATAGCAAACTATTTCTAAAGGTGCAGCAGTAACACTTTTATCTAGGGGTAAGCAACAGTTATCCAGTTTGACTTGAAGCTCTCTTAGTGTGAGGAAACTCATGGGTAGCAATATAAGCCTAGCCAAATATACATGGACCCCTTACACTTGTGGATACTAATATACATGTATGTACACCTTTGCCTTTCCAAACTTTTACTGCTGCAATGTTATACTAATCTAAAGCTAGAGAGGTCATTTTTCCTAGAGAAAACTTGATCTCTGTCATATATCTACACAAATGAAATTTCTTACTGTGTTTTTGCTGGACAGCTTTACTGTCAATTTGACACACCTGGGTGGAGGGTACCTCAGATGGGGAATTGTCTGCATTAAACTGGCCTGTGGCCATGTCTGTGGGGCATCTATTTGATTGTGTGATGTGCGAGGGCCCAACCCACTGTGGGTGGTGCCACCCCTTGGGAGGTGGGCCTGTGTTGCATAAGAAAACAGGCTGAGCATGGGCCAGGAGAGCAAGCTAGTAAGCAGTGTTCCTCCGTGGGTTGTGCTCCAGCTCCTGCCTCCAGGTTCCCGCCCTGAGTTCCTTTCTTGGGTTCCCTGATGAACTATGACCTGGGAGATGTAAGCTGAATAACCCTTTCCTCCCCAAGTTGGTATTGGTCAGGTTATTTTGTCACAGCAATGAAGAAACAAACTAGAACTGATATTGGTACCAGAGAGTGGGGTATTGCTGTGACAGACCTGACCTAGTTTTGGGAAGGATTGTGGAAGTGTTTGGAACTTTGGGCTGCAAAAGCCATTGAGTGCTCAGAGTTTGTTGCTGTGGAGGTTGGAACAGTAATGCTGAAGGAGTTATAGAGGATGGAGCCCTGGCTTGTGATGCTTCAAAGGGAAGCAGAGACTATCAGGGCTGTTTGCATGATATCTTGAATTGAGGAATGGTGGGTTTTGGTTGGCTGGGGCTGAAGAATCAGCTTTGATTAAGAAGAGACCAGAACCCGAAGTAAAACCTTTGCTTTACTGGGACATTTGATGCTGATTATCTGGGGCTGAAAAATCGGCTGTAAGCAACAAGAGACCGGAATCACTGTGGTGAAATCTTCTGGGAGGTATTTCCTCAGCATGCAAAAGGGACCTGAGCCTCCATCTCAAGCTGGAAGCAGGGCTTGGTAATGTGTAAGAGTATCCTGCATGGTTCTGATGTTGAAAGTGTGAAGGGGTCACAGAGTGCAGCTGAGTATTGGCACTCTGAGAGGCCAGGAAAGGCCATAGGTGAAAATACAGCTTCAGTTGCAGTTAAGACCCCAGGATTGAAGGAATCATGGGGAGAATCTGAGGCTTTGCACCCCAAGAGGAAAGAAGAGGCCATTGGTGAAGGTGTAGCCTCAGTTTTAGTGGAGACCCCAGCTTTTAAGAGATGCCTGGACCATGGGGTGACCACCAAGGACAGCAGTAGGTATGACATAGAGCTGCCCTGGTTCTGTGAGATGAGCTGTGTGTGCTGTGGACAACAGAGTCAGAGAAGTGGAGCTGCCAGAACCCTTTGGAGCCCAGAAGATCATGAGTAAATCCAAGATGTCCAGCCTTGAGCTCCTTTGCTAGAGTTTGGTTTTGCTTAGGTGTGCCCAATTCTTGCCTTTGAAATAAGACAGCACTTGTTTTGGATTTTACAGAAGCCCCCCCACAGTTAAGAGACTTTTAAAAGAGACTATGGACTTTTAAGTGTTTGGAATTTTTAAGGACTATGGGCCTTTTAAGGTTGTACTGTCTTATGTTGTGATATTAACATCAAATCTTGTCGACAAGAATTGTAAAGGTTATGGTTTAATAGTGATGTGTTTGTGTATCAGATTGATAAAGGGTCAATTGTGCTGGATAGCTTTAGTGTCAACTTGACAGACCTGGGTTGAGGAAGCCTCAACTGGGGAATTTCTTTCATTGAACTGGCCTGTGGCCAGGTCTGTGGGGCCTCTTCTTGATTGTTGAGTGATGTGGCAGGCCCAGCCCACTGTGGGTGGTGCCACCCCTGGGCAGGTGGGCCTGTGTTGCATAAGAAAGCAGGCTGAGCAGGGGCCAGGAGAGCAAGCTAGTAAGCAGTGTTCCTCCATGGCCTGTGCTCCAGCTCCTGCCTTCAGGTTCTGGCTCGAGTTCCTACCTTGGTCTCCCTGATGAACTGTGACCTTGGAGGTGTAAGACAAATAAATCCTTTCCTCTTCACGTTGCTATTGTTCAGCGTGTTTTGTCACAGCAATGGAGAACGGACAGTGTTCTAATGTTGACCCTTTTATTTACAGACAAGTATACTTTACACCAGTCAACAAAGAACCTTCTTTCTGCAACAGATGGAGACTAATGCAGAGTTCCACAACTGATCACACACAGAAAATATGTGTCTGAGAGACGCCCAGCCCAAGTGACACATCTACAGTGGATTCTCTACACTTAAGCATTATGGATCTTAGTTGAACAAGGGGTACAGAGAATACTAATACATCCCCCAACTCTCACCAGTGAATCTTCCTCATACAAAAGAGTGCAATGCACACACAAATCCACAGCCAACCAAGGTCTAAGAAATAAATTGCATGTTCCTGAATAGGACCTCTATATTAAGCCTTACCCGACCATGCATCAGGGCCATTGTGGAAGAGGGAGCAGAAAGAAGAGTCAGGGTTGGTGCATGAACATAAGGAAGCAGAAGCTTTCAGGTCTCTGGGGGCTTTCTCATATGAACATGCAACAACGGTGACAGTATTCACAAGTCCCATCCTGACTCACTCAGACCAGACCTCAACTTAGAACTGGGAGAATTGTCAGTGGTCCCCAACCTTAGCTGAGGAACTATTGGTAACTGATAACTGTGGAGTAAGGCGAGTTCACCCTCTTTAAGGGAGTGACTTTAGATAGGCTGACTAGATTCGAGTGGAAGAACTTGAATCAAGAGTCATTTGGGTACAAGTACTTGACCAGATAGGCCTTAACATATATTACAGAATGGAAGAAATCTAGTGATGGAGGGTTATGGGGAGTACAGATTGGGCAATGGGGTCTAAATTTGATTAAGATCTGTTATATGAAATACACAAAACCTCAATAAGAAATAGACATTTAAAAAGAGGTTATTCAACTGCTTTAATTTATACACTTTGAGTTCCTTTAAAAATTGATTTATTTTTTAAAATTTTATTTTAATGAATGTTTTTCCTGCATGTATGTAGGTACACCCCACATGTGTCTGGTGCCATGGACACCAAAGAGGCATCGAATTCTGTGGAACTGAAGTTAAAAATAGTTGTTAGCTGAACTGAAGTTAAAGACGAGGTCATGTGGGCAATGGGGACCAAACCTTTGGAAAAACAGCCAGTAGTATTAAGCACTGAGTCATCATTCTAGCCCCTGAGAGTCCCTTTTAAATTTTGTCTTTTCATTTGCTCATACATTATTTGCTTTAAATTTTTTGTTCAGTTTTCATTCTTACTGTTTTATGCTATTATTTTCAATTACAAATGCGATAAACACTAAATATGTTCCTTCTTGTTATTGAATAGGCATTTAATACTTATTAACTCAGCATATACTACATGATAGGCATTACACTTTATAATATATAAAATGTGATGAATTCTAAAACTTCTCCAAGTGACTTGTACAGGAATGCTTCCTATTCAGAGGACTTGGCTGCATATTTTTTTCTCATAGTACTCATTATCTGTGCTTTTTTACTGGATTTTCTGCTCATGTCTGATGCCAATATTTTTCATTAATTTTAAAAGATCCTTTATACTTGTGCATACTAATATATATGTATGTACACTTTTGCCTTTCCAAACATTTACTGCTGCAATGTTATACTAATCATTGTAATGGCTTTTAAAAATTATCATCCAGGGGGCTGGAGAGATGGCCCAGGGGTTAAAAGCATTAAATGTTCTTGCGGAAGACCCAGGTTCAAATTCCAGCACCCACATGGTGCTTAATAACCATCTGTAACTCCAGTTCCAGGGGGATTTGATGCCATCTTCTGTCCTCCATGAGCATTGCAGAACACGAGTGCACTTACATACATGCAAGCATAACATACACATAAAATAAAAATAAAATAAAAAATTCAAAATATCCAGTATAATTTCTTTGATAGTCATACTAGATATAATGGCAATCTCCATTTTAAAGATGAAGTAAGAAGAAAAAGTTGAAAGAAATAATCTGTTGAAAAGCACCTAAGAATGCATAGACTAATATTAAAGCTGTATGTCTCATTTAAATCTTTGTCCTTAACTTCATTTTATGCTGCTTCCTTATCTAAGAAATAATTATTTTCCACAGGTCTTTACTTTTAACTTTGTTAATAGTTCCTTTCTTTGTAAAAATTCCTTAGTATTCATGTAGTCAAATCCATCTACATTTTCCTTTAGGGCTGTACTTTTGCAGTTATGCTCAAGGAGACTATATGTGCCTCAATGTTATACAAATAACACACATTCTCCCAGTTTAGTATTCTAAACCATAAACAGATTTTTTTTTCACAAAGCTTTTGGAAGATAATGCTTCTCTTTTGTAAATATGCACACAAATGCCTCCTATGCAGAGCAGTTTACCTACAACTTCAAGTTCATAAAATCTCTAAAACCCATACTTCGAGCTCAGAATGGTCATGTTCTAGTTTTTAAATTATTCATTAATTATTATTACTGTTGTTTGTTTGACATGGTCTTACTGCATTTTCCAATCTCATTCCCAAACCCCCCAAGTTTTGGGATCACAGATTACATGTACTACCACCTCTGGTTACTTTAATGATTTTTAAATGCATTGTATGTGAGTGTTATGGGTTGAATTGAAACATGAGGAAATTCATACTTTGATAATTTAGCCACCTTTACATCAGAATGTAAAAGTATTTAGAGTCAGGGCTTTAGAAAAGATATTTAAGGTAAAATGAGGTCATTAAAGTTGGCCTGAACTCAACATGATTGGTGTTCCTATAATAAAATGTGAGGTTTTAGATATGCACAAAGGGAACACCTTGTGAATTCAGGAATAAGATGACCATCTGTAAGTGCATCCATGAAGTTTCAGAAGAAAGCAATGCTGCTAACATACCCATATTGGAGTCCAGCCTTCAGAATATTCATTGTTTAGCCATTAGATCTCTACTTTACACAGCAGCATAAGAAAACTGACACAGTGAGGTAAGGACTTAACATTGTTGTTTTTTGTTTCCATAATTGTTCAAATGAGTTTCTCATTTCGACATCACTTGTTTAATAACACATTATGTGCTTATTTGAGAAATCATTTAAAGCACATTATAAATCCATACTGTGTGACTATAGATACATAGGGTATGTGTACATAAACTTGCCCATATGAGTTTCAGAATCCATTTTCATTTATATGCTAATTCTTGTTTATTAAATTACACTGCAAAGAGAGATAAATCCTTCCACATTTCTTATTTTCCCTTTTTATATCCTTTACATGTCAAAGGAACTATAAAATATATTTTTCTATTTCTCCCCCAAATTTCAGTATTTACCTGAAAGTGGATTGGATTAAATTCATAGTTTCATTAGAAAAGAGTCAACATTGTAGATGATAGATGAAATGAATGTACATAGGGGGAATGCTGGGGCAGATGAGGTCAAGCAGCACAGAGTGATAGAAATGGAGAAATGAAGGGCCAGAGAAGGCGTAACCAAATGAAGTGTGCATGAAGAAGCTACTTGGGAACCTATGATCTTGCAATCAGCATGAAAATATAAGAAGGAATGGAAGACACATGTGATGTGAAAGAACAATGTGTGGGGGAGGAATACCAGGAGTTCATGATTTAAGGCAGGATGGAACAGAACAGATTAGGGGTGGGTTTAAAAATCTAGGGACTATGAAGAAGCTTAAAAAAAAACCAACCCAAACATATTTTTTTCTTCTTTTCTGAGACAGAGTCTGCCTGGAGCCCCAACTGGCATGGAACTAGCTATGTAGACAAGGCTGAGCTTGATCTCACAGAGATCCACCTGCCTCTGCCTCCAAAACCCTGGGATTAAAGAGCCACTACACCTAGCTCTAAACCTTATTTTTAAAAGTTTGGACATTTACAGACAATCTTTGTGCATGACCAATTGTGGACTCTAACAGTCTCTGTCTGTTAGAAAAGAAGCATCTTTGATGAGTGGTGACTAGCATACTTGTGTGTAAATATAAAGATCCATATCCAGCACATAGTTTAAAAAAAATCACATTTATCTAGGGATGTGATAGACTTGAGGTTTCCTCTAATATCTATGACCTCTCCAACCATGTGTTTTTGGCTATGTTTATAGTACCACACATGAGTTTCTTCTAATTGAGTGGGCTTTAGGTCCAATTAGGTATCTAGTGATTACCCCCAAGATAAAAATTCCACTACTGACAAAACGCAGTGTCAGTCATTCCTGTGGTTATTAAACTTTAAAACAGGTTGAGCCATTGATTGATGTTCTCCCTTACTAGCTTGCACAGTGCTCTCTAAATCTATGAGAGCTACCTTTCAGGGAGGTGGCATCCAGGTCTGTTCAAACTCCATTGCTCCAAGTCCTGTGTCTGAAGCATGTCTTGTTTTCAGTAATAGTTTCTTGCCTTCAAATTCTGGTAAGCAATCAAAGGTTGTGGTAATAGCCTTTGCAACTTTGGGCGTCTTTTGGATTACAAGTGACACATCTACATTGGAACTTCTACATCTGAGACTCATGGAACATAGTAGAACAAGGGTTAGAGCAAATATTAATGCTTCTCTCAATGCTCATCAACCAAACTCCCTCATGTAAGAGAGGGCAATAAACCCAGGAGAGAGGGACTATTGTGGAAGAGGTGGTGGATAGATTGTAAGAGCCAGGGGAAGAGGTGCCTGACTGTATAGAAATAGAGTCCTACAGACTCCTGGGACCTTGCTCATATAACCTTACAGCAATAGTGTCAGTTTGTACAATACCCATGCAAACTGAGGCAAATAAAAACTTACCATGGAACTGTGTAAATGGGCAGCAGGCCCCAATCTTAGCTCAAGAACCATTGGACAGCTGATTACTACTGGGTGAGGAAGAACTGATCTTTGAGGGAGTGACTCTAGATAGGATGACTAGGCTCCAGTGATGAACTTGCACTGAGTGACATCAGGGGACACTAACTTGACTCAATAGGGCTTAACATAAATGACAGAATGGATGAAATTCAGTAGTGGGACTATGGGAGGGTGCCAATGAGGAAAGGTTTAAGGATAATTAAGATGTTATATATGAAATACACAAAATTCAGTATATATTATGTATGTAATATATATTATCTATCAACCAAAAAATCAGTATCTATCTATCTATCTATCTATCTATCTATCTATCTATCTATCTATCATCTATGTATCTATCATCTATCTATCTATCTATCTATCATCTATCATCTATTATCAATCATCTATTTTATACATATATATGATAGGTAACCTACAAGTGCCAATATGTTATTACCATTGCTCTTGGTTGCCCATCAAATTAGATGGTCGGACTCTTGCTGAAATGAAATTGTGATTGCTCAGCCACAGATGGTATATCATTATCAACAAGCCCCACTCCCCCCATGGCTCATGGAACATCATGAAAGAAGGGGCAGAAAAATGTAGGAACCAAGGACTGTGGAAGAGAGCTGCAAAATGCTGTCCTGTGGACATGACATGACTATTGTACACATGAACTGACAGCAGCTGTGGTTACACTGCTCAAGATCAAGCCAGTGAAATATTCCAACATGGAGTGGGAGGGACACCTAAAGACCCACCCCGAGCTGAGAAGATTTTGGCAGTCGATGGCTGCTGTGAAAGATGACTTTTCCTTGGGTGTATGGCCACTTGTTTCTCAATTCCCAGTGAATAGTTACACAGCCATGTGCACATGCTCAATACTAGCTGGAATCAATGGGTTAAAAACAAATAATAAATAAATAAATAATTTTGAAAGAAGGATATGAAATTGAGGTGGAGATCTGAGAAAAGATCCTGGGGGAGTTGGAATGGGGGGGTTGAGATTTTGATTATGATCAAGATACACAGTCCACATGTACGTATATGCAGAAACTGCTCAGGATTCTTAGGGTGCCTTTGAGGAGGAATGCAGGCATGGCAAAATGGTTAGAGGCAATGGAAGGATAAGGGGTCTGGGGATCCTCCTTTTATATATAAAAGTATTTTAAATGGATTTACACTAACAGGGGATAATGCTCCTCCCAGAGGCCATAGATTATCAAACAAGAAACCCAGTGCTAGGTGTGGGATAGCATCCTTCAAACAGTTTCTTGGGTAGTCTTATAGATTACCAAAGCAATGCATGCTATAGGCAATTAGAATTGACATTAAGACTTTATTGCAGAAAGCAATACACACTTGGTTCACTACAGTAGAGAAATTAATCTGGTACCAACCTGGAAGTCTCCTCACTACTGGCTAGCTTTCACAGTGCTAAAAGTGCTATACAGGCTGATCGTAGAGAGGAATCATCATCAGTTTTACCCATTTGTGTGAACCTGAAAGCTACAAAAACAGCCCATCTGGCAAGATATGCTCATGGGTGTAATAGCAGCATAAGTATTAGGAATATCAGCAACTATTTTCTGATTGTATGTAAACCCCATTCCATTGAATGGAACTCATATCTAGTACTGTGAAGAAGTCCAAGAATGCATCCACATGGGGAAATCATAGGCCATCAGAGATAATTAATTTGATAAACGGACATAGGATCAAGCTGTCTTCTAAATACTCAGTTTTATTTTCCTAGATTAATGCAGCACTCAGCCCTCATCATAGATTCTTCTTTTTACAGTGGGAAAAAGTTAATACATGTTCTAGTTTGCTATTCTCTTGCTGTTACAAAACATTCTGACCAATTAGAACTCAGGGCAGGAACCTGGAGGCAGGACCTGAAGCACAGGCCATAGAGGAACATTGCTTAGTGGGTTCTTCATCTGGCCCATGAACTGTTTGATTTCTTATACAATATAAAACAACTTGCCCAGGGGGGACCCTGTCCACAATGGGCAGGGCCTTCCCACATAACTCAATAATCAAGAAAATACCCCATAGACATGGTCACAGGCCATTCCAATGGAGGTAGTTCCCCAGCTGAGATTTCCTCAACCTAGGTGTATTAAGTTGACAGATAAAGCTATCCAGCACAAACAGAAATTCACAATTCATCAAACTGAAGAAAATAAGTAATAGTGCAGTGATTGGCATAATGGGACAAATCCCTTTAATCAAGGCTCAGGGAACATTGAGAAAGAGGAGAAAGAAAGATTGTAGGATCCAGAAGTCAGAGAAAACAACTGCAAAATTGTGACCTCTGCACATAACGGGCTTTTGAACTCAGGAACTCCCAGCAACTATGATCATTTACATAAGACCAATGCATGGTCAAGCCAATCATCATTCCTACTTGGATAGTGAAGGGGCTAGTGAGGAGCTATTGGTAATTGATGGCTGTTAGGGAAAGGAATGTAAGGTTTCTCCAGGTTTGTAGCCCCTTGCAGGTTGCTAATGTCTCAATGGAGGGCTCAGTATCCATGGGCATGCATAGCACTAATTGAACTCAGGGACTTATTTAAAAAAAAAAATGGAGTATGAAGTTGAGCGGGGAATGTAGAGGAGGGCCTGAGATTTGAAGGGAAGGGTGGGGATGGATGAGATCACGTGAATTTTGATGTTATCCATCTCCACCCTTCCCTTCAAATCTTCTCAGGGAGTTTTCTGTATGGAACTCTGTATTTTAATAAAGAAATGGAGATCTTTTTTAAAGGTTAAAACCTCACTTAATTTTATGTCTTATAGGGTTTATACTGAGTACAATATTGTATAACTGTAATAATTCAACTGTAAACCTAAAAATGTACAGCCAATTTTGTAAGAAATGCAGCCTAGCTCAGAAAATTGTTATTGAATATGTCATTGCTGATGTAGTGAAATGCTTCTTCTAAGTATGTGGTTATTGAATAAATAATTAAAAAATTCATGTACATAATTCTCAAGGTATAAAAATATATTAAAATCTTAAAAATGAAAATATTCAACTTTTTACAACACTTAGTCTATAAAGTGCACAGAAGAGTGTGTTCTGTCTTAATCTTTGCTCTTCTGTGTGGTTTTGTAGTGTTTTTTCATGCTCTTGAATATTTCACATTTATTTACTCTCAGGTGTTTTATATTTGGAACTAGTAATAAAATTTTCTATCATATTTTATTATCTACTATATTTTTAATGAAATAATTAAAGCTCTTCAGATGATGATGACCATAACAGTCATATTAAGCGTCTTTAAGTCCAACTTAGTCTTATCTCCTTTATTTTCTTTGCTGTAAACATTATTCTCCTTTTTCATCCTTACCCTTATGATATTTATTTGGAGAACCAAATGTGTTACAAAATTACTAACTGATATAAAAGCTAGCTTAAATGATTTAGAAAACTACAAGGCCAAAGGAATATGGCTGCCCAAGCCTGTTGTAGCTCACAGCACTACAGCTCATGCCATGGTTGTTGGACATGGAAGCAAAGGACCTGATATTTGCCTTATTGGATTTCAGTCTTGCTTTGGTCTGGTCCCCCCCTTAGGATCCTCCTATTCCTCCCTTTAAATAACAGTGTTTACTCTGTGTCATTAGATCTTGGTGCTTGACTTTATTGGACTCCACGGCATGAGATTGCTTTGTGTTTCAGTACAGATTTTCTGTACTTTTTTGGAACTCTTAAGACTGGGGACACTAAGAAATGGATTAAATGCATTTTATATTATGAAAAGACCTAGAGCATTTGGAATTGACGGGCAGAATGTTATGATTTTAATGTGGAATGTCTACTCTGGGCTTATATTTTCCATGCTTGTTTTCCTAGCTGGTGGCACCATTCGAGTTCTGGAAAGTTTAAAAGTAGAAGCTGGATAGTGAAAGTGGGTATGATGGGCTGTGTTCTTAGAGCTGTACCCTTTTACAGCTCTCTCTGAATGGAGCTTCTGGACTGACTCCTCGCCCTCTGTACCTGTGATCTAAAATGAAACTTTCCTCCCCATTGCATTGTTTATGTTAGGTATTTTGGCACCAGCATGATATAAAAATTAATATAACTATGTTAAGAGCAATAGATACCTGCTTTATACTTTCACCGATGTTGTACAAATACTCCCCTGTTCAATTCTAAATGCAATGTTTTCTTTGCTAAGCAAATCATTTTAGAAGGAGATTGGTAATTCAGTTTTCTTTATTGTCTGTTACTCTTTTAAGTACCAAGGAGTCCAATGCATTGTTTCTGTCAATAATTCTATATTCTTCTTTGTTCTTATATCCATTTTCATTTGGTTACAAAACATGGAAATTTGGTTGCAAAAAATGAAATATATCAAATACTTCAATTTTCATTTGGTTACAAAACACATGGAAATTTGGTTGCAAAATATGAAAATATATCAAATACATACTTGGAAGTGGTGCTTGATTTAAAATAAGTATTTCTAGTGAAGTCAATTGCTATCCTTCTCACTATCTATCCCCTCACTTTTTTTTCACATATTAACCAGCAAAATTATCAATAAAAATAGCTTGTTTAAAAGCTCTTTCTGTGATATCTAGTGGGAGAAAAGAGTATTACTTTCTGTGATTTGAAATATTTTCCATGGGGTTAAAAGACAGTCTGTCGAAGACTAGACAATTGCATGACTCTTAGAGACAATGGAGGGAAACAAATCAAGAGAGGTATTTGTGTGTACAGGACAGGAGAAAACTGTACACCCAAATTCATTTTGGAAAGGTAAGATGAATAACCAGGGAGTATACAGAGAGTGGGAAGTTGGAAATACAAATTTAGCACTTAGGGAAATATATCAGGGGAGTCATCCTCATGATGTATTTATTTTCTCCCCCTTATTACTATTATTATTTGTTTTTAAGAAGGTGCCTCCTGGTAGCTACAGCTGGCCTGGAACTGGCACTCATTATGTAGGCCAGACTGATCTCTATCTCACAGAGATCCACCTGCCACTGGGATTAAATGTGTGTGCTACAATGCCTGGCTGTTTTGTCTTAAAGTCTCAAATTTGATAGTTGTATAACCAGCAAAGCCGGCATTAAATTGGTAATGTTTGCAATATTTCTTTAATTTTCTTCTCAATTAGTACCCCATTTCCAATATGTCCTCCCAAGATGAACATGCATTTCTTCTCTAACCTCAGCTCAACCAACATTTTATAAATTTCTAATTTAATCCAAAAGAGCATGACTTCTAATTATCTTTTCTAGTGAGTTTACACAACTCCAATTTCCATACAAATTTTGTTTATAACTACGAAAACATTTTTTTTTTCATTTGGTTACCAAAAATATGGAAATTTGTTTGCAAAAGAGTCAAATATATCAAGCACATTCTTTGAAGAGGTATGTAATTTCAAATAAATGTTGTTAAATATTGTGAAATATTCATAGACAACAATGAAGCATGTTTGTAAAAATAAGTGGGACCTATGTAGGTTAGAACATACCTGTTATCTCATCACTTAGGAGGCTTAGGCAAGAAGACTACAAATTCAAGCCCAGCCTGAGCCTGAGCTCTACAAAGAGATTTTGTTGCAAAAATAAATAAGTAATTAAATGAATAAAATTAAAGAACATATTTTTATTAAGATTTTTTTTCCCTCATACTTGGCATTTTTAAATCTCAAAACTGTCATCAGTATTGCTTTATTTTTGAAAGCTCTTTCTTCTTTAAATCACATTCTATTGCTTTATGTCATGATTTCCTTTTCTAGTGATAAGATAACCCAACTGCAGTAAATCTAACAAATTTGAACAAGTTAATCATATTGAAGTAAATTAACAATAGAGTATGTGATAAGTAGAAAATAGCTATTAATAGAAAAATTGTCTCAAATATCACAGCTTTTCATTTTAATTGATAGGTTACCTCTACTGTCTTCTAAATACATTTGGGTCCAAAGAATATTATGTCTTCCTGATTCACCTGAGCCAATAAGTACTTTATTTTTAACAAAGAATATTTCCCTTAACTTTTCCATATATCAATACATTATATCCAGAAGAAGACTTATGAAAGATAGTTCTAAGAGACGTGGAAGATCAGATAGTAGGCAAACTGTGATGTCCAGTTACACTGACACAGGGTTTATTGGGAGAAAAGTCAATATTCTGTTTTTTATCTATGTGTGATTAGTTGAACATTTTATAAAAATAATCATTACTCTCTCTATTTGACAAGAAAAACAGTAAAACAGTATGAAAAGAAACAATGGAAAAATGACAAGTTTTTAACGATGATCTCCAATAAGGGAATAACTGTGAAAATGAATCAGACCTACAAACACCTGTCGGTGTTGTTTGCTTTGGCTTTTAGTCTTTGCCATATTCTGCCTGAGACTTTCAGTAAGTTGTGTACTTGTTTGTACATCGTTTTCTCATCTATAAAACAGACTTAATGGCAGTGCTTATATGTAGAATATTAGGAGTCTGTGAAGGGAGAAATGTAAAACCCAACCTGCAGAATTTTAAGAAGCCTGTGTTTGCAGTTTCTGTTAATAATAGGTATCATAATGATGTATACTAGCCAAAACATCACTTGAGTTCTACCACTCTCACTTTAATGATGGCAGTTCGGTTAGCAGTGAGCATCATTACTGTGAGAAACAGTAGTACACTGTGACATAAAGGGCATGAGTTTGGGACTTAGCCATTACCTGAATCTGGATTCTTACACATAGAAACATGGGTTTGGGCATGTTGCTTAATTTAGTTTCATTCCTTTAGTGTTAAAATGGACAAAATAATAATTATCTTTTACAGGAACAAAAAATTAGAAAATACATTTTTTTGGGACAGTATCAAATCTGTCTCAAATATCATTGCAGTCACCCCTTGGTATCAGTGGGGAGTGTTTCCACTTTGAGCAGTGGACCCATCTGTAGATGCTGAAGGTGGCATCTCCACCTTTAAGGTGGAACTTCCTTTAGACTAAACGATCCTAGAGCTCATGAGGTCTGCTGCAGCATTCCTAGAACCTGTAGGTGTGGGTAATGATGTTTCCTAAGAAGTTGCAGACAGTGGTTCACTCTTTTCTCGGTCTCATACAAGAATTGATCACAAGCACAGTATTTGCTTTTCTCATAGAGAGAGTATCTGGCATACATAACAAATTAATTTTTGCAGAGTGAGCAAAAATTAATGATTTCTTCAAAGAAGCTGGGCATATGTTTTATACATACCAGAAGAAGGTTGTATAAGCAGGGTGAGTTCTTCTTATAGAGGGCTCTAGGAAGAAATAAGAAGGGGCTCCTTTGGCAGAGGAGGAGTCCTAAGATGAAGTTTGCTTATCTCTCTCACTTCAAGGGGGAAGCCACATAGCCCTGCAAGGCCTGAGGCAAGAGCAGTGCTCTGATCATTCCAAGCCTCACTGGCATCATGGCACTCCAAATAGAAGAACACAGGCTTCCATTTTTCTGAATTTAACATAATTAAATAATTTGATGTTTCTGTTTATAATAATCATGCCATATTACATTAGTCTTCAGAGCACTGTAAAATTTGAAAATGCCAACAATTAACTATTTTAAATCACTTAAAGATCAATGAAAGCAAAATCATTTTTTCTTTCAACTAATGTACTAGTAACAATTTTATTTAGAATATTCTAGAAGTAGTGAGAAAACTTATTTGTGAAAGTATGAGAAAGAGCTGTGGTCCTGATAGCCTGTTGTATAAATTGGCAAATGCCAGATGAAACAGGTTTGTACAGCTTAGCTCAGTTTGTACAGCCTTTCTATTAGGGGACCCAAATGGAATACCTTGAAAACAGTGTCTTTTTACTCATTTTTTCCATAGGAAGAGAATTCAAAGTGAGATATTTGGGTCCATAGTTAAGAGTTCTCACAGAGTGAGGAAAGTAGAGGGAGAGATTCAGGTCCTGGAGCATCTTTTATGATTCAAGAGCCATAATATAAGAGTTTATATCATTTTAATATTGCTACATTTTAGGGATTTCCATTCCAGGAAATGTATTAAATTCAGTGTTAATTTTTATTGTCATTGGTGGTGTTGTTATTTGAGTATTTCATTGAATGGAGCTGCCTAGTTAGTGTTATTTACTATGTGTCACTAGAAGCTTAAGTGGGTTGTATTCACTAATATATGAGTTCTGAAACAATCATGTCTTTTGGTAAATGTACCGACTAATGATAAATTCCTTAAGGTAGGTTTCTAAAATTGAAATATTAGAGGAAAAATTTCAGATATTTCTGTGTTGCTGGGGCATCTAAACTGTAAAATACTTGTTGGACAGTACAAAATGTAATAATGACATATCATTAAAGGTGTTTTTAATAAAAAAGAAGCTAAATGAGAAATGAATGTGTAGTCAATAAATTATATAAACTAGAGAAAGTGGGCAAATTCTTAGAAGCACATACAAAATATAAACTGATGCAGAAGAGAATACAAAATCTCCACAGAGATGTAAATGGAGATTATATTAGATTGAGTTGGTAATGAGGAATATTTTAGAAAATAAGAGACCAGGATCAGACAGTTTCAATGGCAAAAGTCTACTGATCAACACTAACCCTCCTCAAAACTTTCAAAAACTGCAAGAAGAAGGACCCACCTTTAGATACACAGCATCAGTATCGGCTTGACAAGAATGACAAACATGAAATAAAAGCTCCCAGCACATATGAGCCAAAGCCGGGGGTGGGAATTCACACAGTTAACTCAGTCTACCTAGTGAATTCCAAGCCACCTAGGACTACATAGTCAAACTCTGTCTCAAAAAGTCAAATAAAAAGAAAAAAATATAATAAATAAAATCAGAGATGAAATAGCACACATTGTAACTGGTACTATAGCAGTGCAAAGGACTACTAGAGATTTTTGTGAACAAATATGTGAGAACAGAAGAAACATCTGCATGCCCATGGTTATCATAGTCCTAATCATAATATAAAGGAAATGGAGAAAAGACTATTTGTTGATGAGACTGTTCTTCCATATTCAGCGGGCTTTCTGCCATTCCTGAACAACATTGACTTTAAATATACAGGCTTAGTCCTGGACTTTCACTTTTATTACCTTGGGGTATATATCTTAGACCACTATACAGATATATGCCAGTCCTGCTGGCTTCAGATTTTTGTAGAGTTTTACAGTAAATTTTGAAATGGAGACCCCCTATAATTCCCTATGTACCTGAAGCTGAGCTTTTCTACCTACACAAGACAGGCTGCTGGAATAGTAATTCGAATTTCAATGAATGTGTCGATCACTGCGGATGTGTTGGTCCTATTAGGTCCTCCTACACATCAGGTTGGGAAGCCTTTCCTTTTACTAAGATCACTTGAATAGTTTTTTAAATCAACAGTTTATAGCCTTCAGGGCATACATTTTTCAGTATTTGGAATGAACATCTAAATATTTTATTCTTTTAAATGCTTCTGTAAGTAATTTTGACTTTTAATTTCATTTTGTTTGTTGATTCCAGGTATATACAAATACAACTGTGTTTTGTCTATTGATCCTCATGCTGAAGTGATGTCATGACATGAATAAGCATTATGACCTGGTACTAGGTTACTAGTGACTTTCTTACCTGAATGCAAACCCCATGCCACCGCAGCATCCAATCTCAGAGCCTAGGTGGCTACTGAGTGACTAACATATGCACCATATCCACTGTGGATGCACTAGACAAAGCACATGTCCTGCATAGCTTTAGTTGTCAACTTGGCATGTCTGAGTAGAGGGAGACTCAACTGGTGAATTGTCTCCATTGAACTGGCCTATGGCCATGCCTATGGAGCATCTTCTTGATTATTGAGTGATGTGAGAGCAAGCCAGTACACAGCATTCCTCCATGACCTGTACTTCAGCTCCTGCCTCCAGGTTCCTGCTCCGAGTTCTTACCTTGGACTCCCTGATGAACTGTGACCCAGGAGATGTAAGCCAAATAAACCCTTTCCTTCACAAGTTGTAATTGGTCAGAGTATTTTGTCACAGCAATGGAGAAACAAACTAGAACAATATTATTGACATCCCAGGCAGGACAGAGCATTATGTCATGCAATTTTATCATGCTACTCTGAATGGCATACAGGTAAAAACTATGAATTATTTCATTCAATATTTTCAAATCATAATTGACTATAGGAAGCTGAAACCAAGGAATGAGAAGTCATGGATAAAACAGGACTACTGATTATTTCAACTAAATGTGCATTGCTTTTGCACTATTATAAGTTGAAAACTACTAAGTTCAGTCATCACAAATCAGAGGATGTTTATGAAACATCAAAATGTAGGATGCTGTCAAACCATGGTACTGAGTAGTTACTTTAAATGCATTTTCAACTTATACTGCTTTAATGGGTTAATTGAGATATAATTCCATCCAAAGCTGAGAAATATTTGTAGAAAATAGTGATTGATAGATAGCATTTTGGATATAATCAATGTTACTGAATAGTATACTTCAAAGTTTTTAAAAGTGAAAATTATGCTATGCAGATTTTACTAAAACAAAAAATATTGTAAATGTGCTTGTGAATATCCAGAAGGCAACATGTTGGAACACCAGCATTCACCAGCAGTTTTCTAGAACTGTGTATGTTCTAGTTTCTTCCTGAACACTTTAGAACAGTTAATTCAATCTATACTTACAAGAGCCTCATGAGGAAAGTTGCTTTGCTATGTCTATATAACAGATGTGCAAAGTCAAATGAAAAGATATTGAGAGCCAGGCGTGTTGGTGCAGACCTTTAGTCCCAGCACTCAAGGAGGTAGAGGCAAGTGGATCTCTATGAGATTGAGGTCAGCCTGGTCTGCCTATCAAATTTCAGGCCCTATGGGGCTACAAGGAGAAACCCCCCCAAGAAAAAAGAAAAATGGATTGAGAAATTTACAAGGATCACATAGTACTAGAGCATTGGGTAAGGATAAGTTCCAGGTAGCTTCAGAGGTGACATTTCTGCATCACACTGTGAGGCCTCTATTCAGTCGCTACATCTGCGCACAATTTACAAAACGTTCCTAAGGTAATATTTCAATTACTTCTTAAAAGTATCTATTTTAGGAGTGAGGGGGAGATCTACTCTGGGAAGTACTGGAGACTGTATTGGAGTCTGGGAAGTACTGATTATTGCTGGGTGAGAGAGAGTAGACCTTACCATCTCTAGATGGACTGACTGGACTGTAGTGGATGAATTTGCTCTGGATACAAATGCTTGACTGAATAAAACTTGTGTGATGGAATGCATGAGGCATCCGGAGGAGTCAGAATTATCAATGTCATCTGACCTTGGTGTCACGGCTTTGCATAAGGCCATCTTCTATTACTGTGGCTAAATACCACAGGGTGGGAAATTTATAACGAACTTAAATTTTTTTATCCCATAATCCTGGAGGTGGGAAGGTTAAGAGCATGACACTGGCATCTGAAGAAGATGTTCTGGCTATATTTTTTCATAGCAAAGGCATTCCTTGTCAGTTCAGAATAATTCTGCTCAGGTCTGTCTTTCTCTTCTTCCAAATCCACTAATGCTTTTGTGGGGACCCCATCCTCCCTCACGAGTTCAACTAATCCAATTATTTTCCAAAGGTTACAAGCCAAATACCATTAACACTGAATATAGGGAGTAGTTCTCCTATACATGACTTTTGGTTGATCAGTGAGTGAATCCATGGCAGCCTCTCTGTGTTATGAGACTGCAGTAGGAAATGAAAGGGGTCCTAAGAATCCACCCCAGAGGCCTGTAGGAGGGGGTGTGGGCATGGATAGGGGAGGGGGTCTAAATTTGGTTAAAAACTGTTGTATGAAATGTACAAAAGTTTAATAAATTTTTTTTGGTCTTTTGAGACAGGGTCTCCTTCTAGCCCCAGCTGGCATGGAACTCACTATGTAGACCAGGCTAACCTCGAACTTACAAAGATATGCTTGCCTTTGCTTCCCAAGTGTTGGGATTAAAAGCATGCACCACCACACCCAGCTCAATAAAAGTTCTTTTTTTTTAAAGTATCCACTTTAAGTCATTCACCAATATAGAATATACTAGGGCAAACAAATTAAAGTCCCCCAATTGGAAGTCCCCCTCAAGTCTGTGAATATAGCCTGACTAGCAAAAAGCGCTTTACAGACGTAGTCACATAAATTGAAACCATACTTGAGAACATTCTAAATGCAGTATAACTCATATTCTTAGAAGTTGTGGGAAGACGGGACAAGACAAGCAGGAAGAAGATGATGTGACATTGAGGCTGAGATAGGAGCAATGTAGGTGCAAGCCTAGGAATGAAGCCAAGGAGTGAAGCAGTGTTAGGAAGCGCAAAGTAAGGTCTTCTGTTGAGACTTCAGAGACTGCTTGAGTCTACTAACACCTTGATTTCATATCACACAGACTTCATATCTGTAAGAAGATCCATGATGGTTTTTTGAAACCATCGAATCTAGAGTAGTGTGCTCCAGAGGTCCAATAAGCAATAGAAATAGGATACAGCCATTTCTTCATTGTAATAATACATCATTGAAACGGCACCAGATTGACCTTTCATTGTAATATATTTATGTATATTTATACAGAAAGAAAATACACTTGCAACTTTAAATAAAGAGCTGTCTGTTATAGAAGCTGTAAAATTTTAGTGATAATGCAGGCATTATATTTTGATAATAAGCTTTGTTCTATAGCTTTGTCACAGCAAGTGATTGAGAGCATAAAGAATAAT
>NW_008348573.1:509916-519394 GCF_000622305.1 Nannospalax galili | reverse complement strand
TTTTTTCATCCTACAGAACTGCAATTCTGTACTCTTTTTGTATTATATATATATATCTTTTAATATGTCATCAGGCTTTAACAAATAATATGACAGAATGCATGAAATCTGGTGATGGATGTTAAGGGCGGAGTATGGATGGGGGATCAGGGGGTCAAAATTTGATTAAGATGTATTATATGAACTGCACAAACAATAAAAATATACATTAAAAATAAGAAGTCATCTGAAACATAGTATTTTGTTTCATTTTGTGCTTGGTATAAATGCATAAAATATTTTTATTTTAATTTATTTTTTGGAATACATTTTTGTTGTTTTTTAATTTTGAAAGTAAAGGGTGTCATCATGGCACATTTGTACATAGATATTACTTCTTACCCCACTTTACTCAGCCCGAGTTCAGGCTCAGTGAGTGTAAAATAAACACAGGAAACTCTACTGCATTCAAATGATGTTTATTTACAGTGATGTATTTGCAGTTAAAGAATCAAACCATTACCAGGTCTGGTTGTTGATGTCTGTATTCTCATTATTTAAGAGGCTGAGACAGAAGGACTGCTTTGAGTTTGAGGCCAGCCAAGGTGTTGAGACCATACTATGGCTTACTATAAGTTACTCCATATTGTATAAAGCAGTATTTCAAAATATGCCTTGCCCTAGTAGGCTCCATTTAACAAGCAGCTTTTGACTCCATTTTGAGGGAGGAGAACAACTGCAGCTTCTGGGGGAATGCAGTAAGTGTACCATCTGTCAGGCACCAGCACAGGCTAAATGACTTATTCCAAGTGCAAAAAGAGTACCAGTCTGTAAGTTTATTAGGGTGACATGAAACTGTGGAGGCACATGGGTGTGTTAAGATCATATGAAGAAAGCCAAGCCCAGGAACTTCTGGGGTACTCCAGACCAACAAAAACGTATAAGCTTTTTACATGGACCTCATAAAGTGGTGGAAACCTAACATTGCCATGGGATGGTCCTGAACCAACCTATCATCTGATACGTGGTGCGCACATCAAGGACCAAAGAGCAGAAGACTCCCCATCTTATCCCTAGGGCTTACTCTGCTTGGTCCCTGCTCTGTTAATGGGGACTACTCTATTTCCTGTTGTCCACCCATTTGCCCATCTGGACCTGAACCTGAACCTACTGCTTCCTGCACTTAGAACTCAGTTTGGCCTTTCACTTTGCAGTTGAAATAGCTTTGCTCTCAACCATGACTCATGCAACTCCAGTCGTAGCTCCTTCCCGGGACCGGTCTGGTCCATTGTTTCATCCATACAGACTCTTTCTCAGTCCACATATGAAATCTCTTGAACTCTGCTGCTGCTGCTTTAACTTGTATTCTGTAAACCATACACACACACATACACACATACACACACACACACACACACACACACACATACACACACACTGTGTGCTACATGATATGGGAGTAGTATTCGTAATTAAGATTGAAACAAAAGAATGCATTCTCCTTGACCAGGTTACTAAGGTACTCATGATTATATGATAAACTGTTGTCATTGAAACTGTCAAATCTTGTGAATTTATTTTTGTCAATAAAATAATCAATTCTGACATTGTTGAAAGACAAATTTGTTCATCTAGGTTTCTGGAATAAATGATATTATGAAAATGGGTTCAAAGTAAAACTCTGTTTCAGAACTGAAGACCACTGATTGCTCTCGTAGAGGACCCAGATTCAGTTTCCAGCTCCAACATGGTGGCCAAAAATCGGCCGTAAATATGGGTACATGGAATCTAATGCCTTTTCTGACTTCCATGGATATTGTGTACATGGGGTGAACTTTCATGCTTGCAAAAAATCATATAAAATATAAGTAAATAAATTTAAAAAGTTAAAAATCAAACCCAATGTGCATATAATTGTACACAACATGAATAAATGAGAACTTCAAATATTTATGTGAATAGAACCAAGAAAAGCATTAGAAAATGAATGCCTATATATGAATCTATTCAGAAAACATAAAGCATCTTATCATTCAAGGAAAACAGGATGTTCATTTACTAACATTCCGAAATATCTAATGAAAAAATAGATTCTTGATACATATTAAAAGTTTTTAATTCATTTTTATATGTAAGAGGATTTTACCTGCATTGATGTAACTGCACAGCAGGCATGCAGTGCAGACAGAGGCAAGAAGAGGGAATTATTTCCCCTGGAACTCGAGTTACAGATGGTTGTTAGCTGCCATGTGGGTGCTGGGAACCAAAACCAGGTCCTCTGAAAGAACAACTAGTGTCCTTAATGGCTGAGTCATCTCTCCAGTCCCGTTATACATATTTTAGATGGGTCTATGCAGAGAGGAAACTACCTGCATTATCACTGATGATTTTGAAATGTGATTTTTCCAAGCATTTTGATATTTGTTTTAAATTGATTCAATCTTTAATAGATTTAGGTACAAACTCTAAATAAGTCGACACCTCTGTTGGAGACCAAAGAGGGAACATTAAGCAAGAAGGGCATGGCCCTGAATGCATAGCAATTATAACCAACAGTAATGAGAAAAAAATGGAGAAAATAATTATAAATAATATAGTAAGATAAAGAATGAAGCATAAAATAATTATTCAGTTATAATTATGTGAAATGTAATGCAAAATAGTGTTTTATACTGGTTAATTATTTGCAAGTCACAGAATTTCCACAGTGGGAATTTATTCATATGTGTGAAAAGCTCAAGGGTAATCTGGTGTCAGGCAGAGATGAAGTCAATTGTCTCAACACTGTTAGAAATAAACTCACTGAGATCTGCCCCTTTGTGAACAGATCACCATCATGCTTGTGAGTGCGTGGTTATGCTGGTGACACTGTTAGATAAACATACAGCCTGGGTAGCCAGGAGACACTGACTCAAACGACATGGACTTTTTTGTTTTGGTGGTAGTTACTTTTTAGGTGTTGAGTATTGAACAAGAGCCTCAGGCATGCTGGGCAAATTCTCTACAATCGAGCCACATCTCCAGCCCTGGATCTTTACTATCGTTAAAATAATAGTTGATATTTTAATCTATTCATCAATTCATAATTCACTCATTCATTCACTCATTTTGTGACAGTTTTATGTGCACAGACTTGCTTCAAACTCCCCTTATTTTGCTCAGTATTTGTCTCAAAATATGCCTACTTCTCTATCATTCTCATCACTTTCCTTACTCATTCATTTTTTGGTATGGTAACAATACAGAATATGTTATTCTATACTTTTATTTTAATGGAAACAATAATTGTGTGTAGTTATAGATTATCACATGACATTTCAATATCTGTATGTATGAACTGAAGTTCTTGAAAAAGGAATATCTCTGTTGAAGACTGTGCAGATTTGATGGACTGATTATAATCCTGTGATTGTTAAAATCTGGAATGTGGCATGTCAAGATCCAAATTATCTCTAGAATCCTAAGAGTCATTTATCATCCACCTGTGTATCTGACCTAACATTTGTTGGTCTGTCAGGTAAAATCTTTGGAACAAATTCTTAGCAGACTTCTATCTTCCATTAGTCCCAGAACTAAGAATTCTTTAAGATAGCATCTGAAGTGTATAGAAGAGAGTGCCTCACTTTGTTGTAAACCATGTACTTGATACCCATTCACCAAATGCATTTTATAATTACACTGACTTTGACTATGTTTTGTTATGTGACTATAAAGCTAATAACACCTCTTCTACAGTAGACTATGCTGTTAAAGTCAGGGTCAGCCGTATTTGTCTCAGAATAAATTATTTCTTACTGCCTTCAGAGAAAGAGCTAGGTTTTGTATCAACATATGCAATTTGCAATAATCAGATCAGAATAATTGGCAAATTGGTTACATTAGACATTCCACAACATGTTGCTCCCAGTCTGGTCAGCTACTGTCTCTTTACTTAATTACTGCAACAGCACCACTCAGTCCATTCTTAGCATGGCAGCTTATCTGATCTTCGCACTATGTGGTTGACTTTCCTTTTATTTCTTCCTATTTCTTAAAAAAAAAAGATTATGCCCTTTAATATTGCTCCCTTATCACAGAATGACCTGGGACGTAAATATCTTTACAATTTCATGTCTTCTCCAGATATTATAACTCACTCACACTGGCTTCCCATGAGTTCTCCAGCTGTAGCTGTTTCTATTATCCTCACAACTAAAGCGTGTGCTGGGCAGGAGGATCTATCATGTTTATCATCCTCCACCCTCTTGTCTCCCTCAACACACAAGGCATGGTAATGTATGTTTTCAATAGATGTTTGTAGAGAAGCACTTTTTATATGTGGTATATACCATCTCACTTTGGCACCAGGGCACAGTGTCATGGAATGATAATACTGGGAGATAGTCAATGTTAGGAAGATCTTTTTTTCAGTGTGTTTTATGAGCAGACAGAAGTCTTGTTGGATAATACAAATGAACACAAAAACTGCTGATTGTTAAATATTGAAATTAGAGCCATCCTGGGAAGCGTGATTTGAATCAAGGCCTTATCTGAAGTATTTACTCACTCTAGGAGTTTGTCTACCATCTTGAGCTCCTTATGAAATGTGGTGTTTATGTTTAAATTTCCATGTTAGTTATGTTCATAATCTCTAGGTCAAATATTAGTTTCATCCACCTGCATGATATTTGGTTTTATAATGATTTACATATACATTGTCATTGAGTGATTTTTTAAATGCTTGATTTAAGTGATTTTTAAATACTTCTCTTTCTAGGAAGTTTAATACAAATTTCAAGTCAGCACATTTTTGAAGAGTATCAACTGATTGCCAGTTTCCATCTAATTTATGTGAACCGTGTGACATCATATATAATTTAAAATATAAATTGCACTACTTGCACCTGTTGTTTGCCAGTTGCTATACTCATGCTTGCTACCCTTGTGTCTGTTGGCTCCTGCCACACTGCAGTGTCAGTAAGATGTAGACTTCAGTTTCTGTAAAGCAGGCCTGATTGTGTTTCTCTAGGACTTCCTTTTTTTGCGAAAACAGCATGTCTACTGTCTCAAACTACAATTCTTCCCTCCCTTCCAGCCCGCATACAGCCTATCAGCTCCTAGTATCTCAGGAGTGTAGTAAGTGTACACTTTCCTTTGACTTCTCCTGTTCTAAAGATAAGAAGTAATATATTTGTCAATATTAAGATTTGAGTGCTCTTATTCATTTCTTCAGCCATTCTAAGACATTATTTTGTTATAAAATCCCTTCTCTAAATGACTATGGATAGACAACCCATGCCCCTGCCCCCTCAGCTTGGACATTACCTGAATAGGTACTATGCATGGTTTAAATCCTTTCATATTTCAAATCACAGCATATATACTTCTTTATGTTTAGCTTCTAGTCTTATTAGAAAATAAATCATACAGATGACAACGGTATTGGTGTATTTCAATTTTTTTTTTAGCTCTTCATTTCTCTCATTGAACTTTTTAACAAACAGGCTGCTGTGGGCACTCCCAGGAACAGTAGTGCAGAAGACTGGTCTCAGTCACAAGCTTCCTCTTCATGCTCTCCCTGGGCTGTGGCTCAGTGACATTCAAATTTACCAGTGAAATCATGACATGCCATTTTCCTGTATCTCCAATAAAGGCACTACTTCCTGAGCTTTTATTTTCTTTACAGATACAATTTATTTATGATTTTTATTTTATGTGTATGAGTGTATTGCCTGCATGTGTATTAGTACACCCATATCATGTAATGCCCACGGAGGTCAGAAGAGGGTGTTGGATCCCTTGGAACTGGAGTTACAAATAGTTGTTAGCTGTCATGTGGATGTTGGGAGTCATACCAAGGTCCTATGCAAGAGAAACCAGTTCTCTTAACCTCTGAGCCATCTCTCCAGCTCTGAGCTTGTATTTTCTTGACTCTCCTGCTGTTTGATTGGACCCCTCTTTTGGAAATCTTTGCTGTGTGATGTGATTGGCCTCTACCTTCTGTACACTATAATTATATTAAAAATGTATGTATATTCTATCATTTCAATTGTCTATGTCATTTCTTTTGTCTTTAGAGTCCCTTAAATATAGGGTTATATCATCTGCTAATAGGGATAATTTGGCCTCTTCATTTCTTTCTTTCTTTTTTTTTTTGTCTTTTTTGAGACAGGGTCTCCCTGTAGCCCCAGCTGGCCTGGAATGCACTATGTAGACCAGGCTGGCCTTGAACTAACAGAGATCCACCTGCCTTTGACTCCCCAATACTGGGACTAAATGTGTGAGCCACCATGCCTGGCCCTCTCTTCATTTCTTAATCATCTAACTTTTATTTCCTTCTGTCTTCCTATTCTAGCTGAGACACTGAGTTGATTTCAGAAAAAAAATACTTTGAGTTTTCCCCCATTTAATGTGATATTGGTTAAGATTTGCCAAGTACCATGTTAATTCGGTTGAGGTACATTGTGCCTAGTCCTAGGTAGTTCAGGGTTTACTCATGAAAGGATGCTAGATTTTGTCAGAAGGCCTTTCACCATTTCTTAAGGTGGCCTATTGGTTTCTATCCTTTAGTCAATTTATATTCTGTATTACATTTATAGATTTGCATATGTTAGACCATCTTTGCATCCCTAGAATTGGTCATGGTGAATGACATTTTTAATGAGTTGTTGAACTCATTTGCAAATATTTTATTATGCACTATAATATTTTGCATCCATGTTTATAAAGGAGAATGGTGTTACTTCATTGAACAATTTCAAGAGTTCTCATGATGTGTCAATGCTCTATAAATTTCTCTCTCCCCCTGCTCTCCCTTCCTCCCTCCTTCCATCCCTCCCTTCTTCCCTCCCTCCCTCTTTCCTTTACTTTCTTCACCCAGTTATGCTATCAAGGTGAAACTTCCCTTATAAAATGACTATGGCAGAGTTCTTTCCTCTTCTTTTGTATGGAAGTGTCTGAGGAGCAGTGGTATTGCTTTATCTTCAAAGAATTTCATTTCATTGCTTCAATCTCATTGCTCATTCTAGATCTATTTGTTTATATTCTATTGCCATTTAACTCTGATATTTCTTTGTTGATAGTTCATCTGGATGACCTGTCTGTGGGTGAGAGTGGAGTATGTACATGATCCACATTACTGTGTTGACATCAGTTTTCCCCTATACATTCAGAACTGTTTGTTTAATGAAGCTTGGTGTGCCAATGTTTGGTGAGTATATGTTTAGAATTGTTACACCTTTAAAAAAAAGATTTATTTTATTTTTAATTACTTTTTACCTGTGTATGTCTGTGTATGTATGTATGTATGTATGTATGTATGTATGTACACATGGGAATGCAGGTTCTCACTGAGCCCAGAAGCAAGCATCAGATACCCTGGAACTGGAGATACAACAGCTGTGATACTGGAGTAAACTCTGGTCCTCTGCAAGAGCAGTATGTGCTCTTAACCACTGTCCAGTCTTTCTAGACCCTTGCTATATCTTCTTGATCAAGTGTTCTTTAATCAAATAGAAATGACCTTTATCTCTTCTGAGTAATCTTTCCTTGAAATCTATGTTTTCAGATATTAGTGTTGGCTTACAAGTTCAATTTTTTAAAAATATATCTTCCTTCCTTTCACAATAGGACTGTACCTGCCATTGCCATTGGAATACATTTCTAGTAAGCAATACATAGATAGGTCCCATTATTTAAATTCAATTTGCCAATCTATGCCTTTTTATTTGAGACTGAGACCATTAATATTTGGAATTATTATAGAAAGCTATATATTAATTCCTGCCAATTTATTTTACTTATTATTTTTACTTTATGTGTATGAGTGTATTGCCTGCATGTATGTTAAGTGTACCCATGTCATACAATGACTATGGAGGTCAGAAGAGAGCATCAAATACCCTACAGAAACTGGAGCTACAGATGGTTGTTAGCCAGTATGTGGGTGCTGGGACCTGAACCTGGGTCTTCTGCAAGAGCAGTCAATGCTCTTAACCATTGAGCCATCTCTCCAGGCCCACAGTTAGTATTTGATAACCTGCTAATACTAATTAGCTTACCTATTTTTCTATTTTAATTCTTTGTGGCATCACGGATGTTCTTTGCCTCTCTATATTTTACAGAATTCTTTTAAATATTTTTTACCGCTTGCTTAGTGGTCATAAATTGTTTTAGGATATGATTTTAATAGAAATCTTCATTTATGAAGGAAAGTTTTGCTGGTTATACTAATTTGAATTTGAAGTACTTTTTTTTTTTTTAAGATTTTTAAATACATTGTTCCCCGATCTCCTGGTTGCTAGTTTCTGTTAGGAAATTTGCTGAAATTCTGGTGGGCTTACTTTTATATTCTACTAGGTGCATCCCTCTTTCAACCTTCAATATTCTTTCCTTATTCTGTAGGATGTTTTAACTTATCTGTTTGATGCTGTAAATGCCTCCTATACTGGCGGTCATCTCTTTTCTTAGATTTTGGAAATTTTCTTCTATGGCTCTGTTGAATGTACTTTCTACACTTTTAGCTTATACTTCTTTGCCCCGACCCGTGGAGCAACAGCGTGGGGCACCGAGACTGAACCTGGAGGAATGAATAGACAGGGGGCACGAAGAAATGGAGACAAGACAGTATTCTGATCAAGTCTCTTTTATTGAGCAATCACACAGTGTTAATATAGTAAAGCGGAGGGTGGGGGAGGAAGGTGGCAAGGCCCTGCTGGGGAATTTCTACTACAGTCATGAGCCCTGGTGGTTTCACAAGATAAGGAAGTAAAATGTAGAAAAAAATCAGGGCAAGAAAAACATGTTTTTACAAGGCCACCTGGTTGTTTCAAACTGGGGCAGGGGTACACTTAAGGCTTGGCCTCCAACATCTCATCCCTTCTACTTTAATAAAGGTAGTCCAGACTCCTCCCATGAGAGGCTATAGTTCTCACAGTTTTTGCTCTTGGTACTTTTGGGGAGGCGAGGCAGAGCAGTGAGGGACCTTTGGGTCCCTGCCCGGGTGACTGCGCCTGTCTTAGGTTGGAAGGGATCTCCCCCAAATCATACACCCGTCATGGGATGAGGCCGCAGCTTTGGCAGCCCTCCTGTCTTAGGTGTTTTAGTGAGGGGGCCACTTCTCTTACCCATCTCTGGCTGCCAGTCAAGCTCGGCGGGCAAAGATGAATGTACCAACCTCATGCTAGTCTGGTTTTTGATGGAAGTGAGAGGGGGTGGGGCCTAAGAAGACCGTTTATAAGTCTATAGTTGTTGCTGGGGGAGATCTAAGTGATCTATCATAAGCTGGACCGTCAGGATCTGTCATTTCCTCATAATTAACAATTTCAGAAGTTAAATGAAAAGTTTTAAAATCTTCAGACCCACCTAAAAGTTGGCTATAGTTAGTCATTATTTTAATTTGTGATCCATCTCCCCATCCTACAGGATGCAAAAGAGGCAGGTTAGGTACATACGCCCAATAAATCTCCCCTGAAGCAATTGACGCTTGTACGGTCAGCACAGCAAGAATTGCAAGAAACAT
>NW_008348573.1:504422-507146 GCF_000622305.1 Nannospalax galili | reverse complement strand
CAATAAGAAAAGGCAGTTACGGGAACCTTCTCGGTTCCAAAGGTCCGATAATAATCCTGAAGTGCATCGCCTACTCTTTTCCATCTTTTTTGGTCGATTGTCCCTTCCAGGGGGAACCAAGGGCATGTATCATGAATAAAGGAGAAAAATTGTTTCAGATCTTTTCCTGAAACCTTAATCCCTCGTGCTCTGAGGGACTCGAGTCCCTGAAGAAATTGTCCCTGAGAATCCAAAGAGTTGCAATTGCTGTCTGAGAATCGCCCTTGCGTGAGCCTCGCTGGTCAGTATAAGTGCTGACACACACCCGACAGACCAGGTCGCCTGTTTGTAACCGTAGATCTTCGGTGGACGGCTTAGAAGGAACAAGTACACCGCTCCTCCTACTCCAAGCAAGCTGACAATTTCTCAGGAGCTGGGGTCCCTCCTTATTGTGGGACTGAGGATCTCAAGCACTAATAATGCCTATCTATTGGGTGCGTCAACCTTACCTTCTCTTCTACCGATCTGTCTCACGGCGGTCGTTCCGTGGCGATCTCAGGGGTTTGTGGGGGGTGCCTGAGCAGGCTCTCTGTGGTTGACGTTCCTCTCGGTGGTCTTCCTCAAGCCCCACGTTGGGTGCCAGAGATGCCCTGACCCACGGAGCAACAGCGTGGGGCACCGAGACTGAACCTGGAGGAATGAATAGACAGGGGGCACGAAGAAATGGAGACAAGACAGTATTCTGATCAAGTCTCTTTTATTGAGCAATCACACAGTGTTAATATAGTAAAGCAGAGGGGGGGGGAAGGTAAAGGGCGGAGAGAAGGCGGGGGGAGTGGAAGGCGGCAAGGCCCTGCTGGGGAATTTCTACTACAGTCATGAGCCCTGGAGGGTGGGGGAAGGTAAAGGGCGGAGAGAAGGCAGGGGGAGTGGAAGGCGGCAAGGCCCTGCTGGGGAATTTCTACTACAGTCATGAGCCCTGGTGGTTTCACAAGATAAGGAAGTAAAATGTAGAAAAAAATCAGGGCAAGAAAAACATGTTTTTACAAGGCCACCTGGTTGTTTCAAACTGGGGCAGGGGTACACTTAAGGCTTGGCCTCCAACACTTCTTCTAGTAAGCATATGATTCATAAGCTTGGCTTTTATCCAAGTCGCAGAGATCTCATGGGCTCTGTTCATACTGTCTCATTATTTTGTCTTTTCCTTTTTGGAGTGTTCTAATTTCCCCATGTGATTTTTTCTTTAAGTCCATATATATAATTTATTATATTTATTGACTTATGTATAACAAAACACCTCTATATCTTTGGAATAAAACTGATTTGATCATGGTGGATAATCATTTCGATTTTTTTTTATTTTAGTTTTATTTTGCAAGTATTTTGTTCAGAAACTTCTTTTTTTAAATTTTTCATTATTTTGGTACTTTTGAGACAGGGTCTCCCTGTACCCCCAGCTGGCCTGGAACTCACTATGTAGACCAAGTTCACCTCAAACTCCTAGAGATTCACCTGCCTGTGCCTCCCCAGTGCTGGGATTAAAGGCCTGTGCCACCACACCCAGCCTATAGAAACTTTCATTAAGGATATGGGCCTGTACTTTTCTCTTTTTCTGCTGTGTTTTTACCTGCTTTTGGTATTAAAGTGATACAGGCTTCATAGAAGGAGTTTGAGAGTTCTGTGACTTTGAGGAGTTCTCCCTCTGTTTCTTTTAAAATAATTTAAAAAGTATTATTTGTAGACATTCTTTGAATGTCTGCTAGAGTTCTACTGAGAATCCATCTTGACCTGGATTTTTTTTTAGTTGGGAGGTTTTGTATTGGTACTGCTGTTTCACTTTCCTTATTTGCTACAGCTTTAAGCTGTTGGTTTCTTTGGTGGTTCCCATAATATAACAAGAACCACATTGCCAAGCAGAAGAAAGATTCCTTCTAGTTTTTGGTCAGGATAGTCCAAGATACTGCCAAAATAGCACAAGCTATTTCCACCACAGTTAATTACCTCCATCTTCATTGATGAATGGTGTACTGGTCTGTAAATATAAGGATCCGTATTTAGCATACAGGAAGAAATTTCTTTTGTCTAGAGATATGACAGAGATAGGGATTTCTCTAGGATCTGTGACCTCTCAGCTATGTGTATTTGGCTGTGCTTTCCATGAGTTCCTTGCCATTGAGAGGGCTTTAGGTCCAATTTTATAGTTGTTGATTACCCCCTAGACAAAAATGTCTCTACTGTACCAATAGAGATAGTTTGCTGACCTAGTCATTTTGGTTATTAAACTTTACAGTTGGGTTGGATCATTGATTGAACTTGTAACAATGGTGACAGCATGCACAAGACCCATGCTGACTCAATCAGACAAAAACCCAGCATAGAACTAATGAGCAGTAGGCCCCAACCTTAGCAAGGAACTATTGGCAACTGATTACTGTAGGGTGAGGGAGAGTAGATCTTCTTTCAGTGAGTGTCTCCAGATGGATTGACTAGACTCCTGTGGATGAACTTGCACCGAGAAACATCTGGGTACAAATGCTTGACTAGATAGGATTTAACATATGTGACAGAATGCATGAAATCTGGTGGGGGGCTGTGGGGAGGCATGGATGGAGGAGGGGGCCTAAATTTAAGGTCTGTTATATGAGATACACAAAAGCTCAATAAAAATATACATTAAAAAAGATGCAGGGCTTCATTTTGAACTTTCCTTCACAGTCTATTCCACTTTTACATTTTAATTTTTAA
>NW_008348573.1:493437-504347 GCF_000622305.1 Nannospalax galili | reverse complement strand
ATATATATCGTACTCTTATATTTTAATTTTTGCTGCTGGTCAGTGCCTGTCTACCATCACCCACCTACTCTCTAGTTCCAGTTTATCCCGTGATGGTTCTAGTTGTTTCTTTGCATGTGTGTTATTCTCCATCTTCCAGATTTTGACCATCCCTTATAACCTATTTTGAATACATTTATCACTTTTCTAGTGCCAGTGTTGCAACAATGAGAAGCAGAGGTTTGAAATACCCATCATAATCAGGGATAAGCACTCTGAAGCCTCTTGTTCTCTGCACATTGGCCACTATTGGTTTTCTGTGTTAATCACCATTTGCTGCATAAGAAAACTTCCCCAGTGAATGAGAGATGCATTCATCCTATTTGTCGATGCTGCACTGAAGATGTGTTACTTAGGGTTATGTGTCTCACATACAATTATTTTCTGAATTTGAACAGTTCTAGAAAACTAATAGACTCCATCTATTGCAAAAAAGCTTCTTTGATTAGGGATGAAAGGTACACTTGTATGTAAATATGAAGATGCATATTTAGGACGAAGTAGGAAATTTTATTGGTCTACAGATATGGTAAAAGTACGTTTTTTCCTCTAGGATCTATGACCTCTCCAGCCGTGTTTATTTGGCAATATTTATAGTACCACACAGAAGTTCCTTCCCATTGAACAGGCCATAATTCCAATTAGAAAGCTGTTGCTTACCCCCAAGATAAAAGTGCCAATACTGCACCAATAGCAGTAGTTTGATGGGCCAGTTATTGTGTATTAGGCTTTACAGCTGGATTGGACCACTGCTTAGTTTTCTCCCTTGGCAGCTTATGTAGTATCCTCTCATACCATGAGAGCTAGTCTTCAAGGAGGATGCATTCAGGTCAGTTCCAGATAGATTGCTCCAAGTGCTGTGTTTGAAGTCTTTACATTCTTTTTTTCCATTTCATTCATTCTGTTGGTGAGGATTTTTCCTGTCATCTCAAATTGGCTTACCAACTTTTCAATTCCACTTTCTTTTCAGCCTGAGTTTTCTTCAATATTTCTCTCATTCATAAATCCACTTTTCAAATCCTGAATCCTTTGCCACTTCATTCATACATACATTTGTATTTTCTTGAGCTTCAGAGAGGAGTTAATCTTTGTCCTGTTTGCATTCTTTGAGTTGTGTTTTCTTTAAATTCAATGAATTATTTGGTCATGTTTAGGATTTTTCTTTTAAATTCTATGTCCTGGGGTTTTTCTGGGTAACTCTCATTGTAGAACACTTCTACAGGACATGTAGGATTTGGTTGGACATATTACTTATGTTTTTCACATTATTATTATTTTTTCATTATGGTCTAGGCATGTCAATTTCTTTTGTTGCTGTGTTTCTGGTGTGAAACTCAACCCTGCCTTCCTTGAGTTGATGTTTGATTCTGTTTATATTTTTGATGCAGCTAGGTTGCTTTCTGATTCAAAATGAATAGTTAGCTGGTCTGGATCCAGGTTCTCTCTTTTGATATTTTATTGAAGGGACCAGATGGATCCAGGCATGGTAGGCAAGAGGTCTACAGGTGTAGGTTATAAACTGCACTGGTTCTAACTCGCTAAGCTAATAAGGTATGAGCCCTGGAGCCATGCAACTGGGGCTGGTCACAAAGCAAGGAAATGTGACCCTGTGTGATGGGATCTGGCTCTCTCTTCCAGCTAGTCAGGTAGATCAGCAGAATGGGGTGCAAGGCCCAAGGAGAGACAACAGGACCAGAATAGGCTGGCTATTACTATCAGAGAAGATCTGAGTTTTCAGATGTGAAACATTATTTAAAGTGTTTTGACATGAAAACTCTCTGCACAAGTTCATAGCTCATTTTATGAACTTTTTTTTTTTTTTTTAGTTCTTTGTATATTCTGGATATAAACCTGTGGTAGATGTACAGCTGGCGAGGACTTTTCCCACTCTGAGTGCTCTTCATTCAGTTGGTTGCTTTCTTTTAGGAAAGAAACTTTTTATTTCAATGAGATCCCATTTGTCAGTTGTTGACCTTATTTCACACTGACTAATGTCTCATTAAGAAAGTCTTTCCTGCCCCTGTATCTTGTCGGGTGTCACCTATGTTTTCTTCTAAGAGTTTTAGCATTTCATGTTTCATGTTGAGATGTTCAATCCTTTGGAATTGAATTTTTTGCAAGGTGATAGATGTGAATATAATTTTATTTTTCTACACTCTGAGAACCAATTTTGCTAGCACTACTTGTTGAGGAAGCTATTTTTCCTACATCCTGTGATCTCAACACTCTGTCAAATATCAGGTGGCCAAAATTGCGTGTAATCATGTATGGGTGTATGGGTGTTCTATTTTGTTTCATTGAGCTACATGTTTGTTTTTGTGCCAGTACCATACTGTTTTTATGACTGTAGCTTTGTAATATAGCTTGAGAATTGATATTTTAATCCTCCCAATATTAGTCCTTGTGGTTAGGATTACTGTGGCTATCTGAGGGTGTCTTTTGTGCTTTCATACGCATTCTAGGATTTTTAAAAATTCCATAAAATAGAGATTTTGATTGAAATTGCATTTCATATATAAATTGCTTTTTGTAGGGTGACCATTTTTGCTCATTATTAATTGAAACAGTCTATCTAGCATGAAATGAGAAGTAACAGTCAAACCCACCCTTATTTAATCAGGGAAAAAATTTTCCACTTGTTCTCTAGACCTGAAACACCACACAACTACGAATAGATAGTCCCTTCTTTCTCTTATTGTTTGCAATGAGAACATCACTATTTGCAATGTTTTGATGCTTTGAAATGTAAACTAGGCAGAGACACATGCACACACTATCCTTAGAGGACGGCAGGAAAGGGTCTTGAAGGATAAAGGCCATAGAACCTGGTCATAGGAGGAGCACATGGCTCAGTGAGCCTACTTACAAACTATAACCTTTTGGTTGTAAGGTTGGAAGCTACTAGTCCAGAATATTTCCATTTTGTAAAAGTCATTGATACATCTTTCCATGTTTATATATAATGATACATACATATGTATTAGATTTTCTGGAGGTTTCCAAAGAATATTTGAGATTTCGTGCCTTTTTCATAATTAATTTAGCCAATTTGTTTTTAGACAATGAGTTTTTGAAACTTATTTAGTATATTTTGATCAACAAACTCAAAATGGTTCCAGAAAGACTATTTGCATATTTACACTAAGTTCTAAAGGGAAAATTTATAAATGTGGGAATCATAAGGCATCACTGTGTCTGTATGAAGTCATGTGTTTGTGAATTTCATGTTCGAAAAGCTTTACCTGCATTCCCATCACAAGATTGAGGGGGCCAAGGATTTTCCTATCTGGATATTTTTGGTTTTGGTAAAAATGCTCATGGAAATGAAAACATTTCCCTTAGGGAGGGAGTAAAATTGCTTCAAAGACAATTTGTTCTGTCTGCTTTCATTTGTAGTTGCTACATCTTTTTTGTCTTTCTACTGAGAGAATTTTGATAAAATTCTTCTTTAAGCTGGGCATAGTTGTACACACATTGTCTGTAATGCCAGCACTCAGGGGACTGAGGCTGGATCTGCTGAAAGTCTGAGGCCAGGCTATACTGCATAGTGAGTTCAAGGTCACATTGAGCTAAAAAAGAAAGGAAAAAAGAGGAAGATTCCTTTAGCAATCTTTATAGCACTGTTTGCTGATTTGGTTCTAAAACTTGCATACACTGTACGATTAGTCATTGTACTCTTGACTTTACTTTTTCC
The DNA here is from genome assembly GCF_000622305.1 of Nannospalax galili. Taxonomy (NCBI): domain Eukaryota; kingdom Metazoa; phylum Chordata; class Mammalia; order Rodentia; family Spalacidae; genus Nannospalax; species Nannospalax galili. The sequence goes on along the minus strand of NW_008348573.1, from coordinate 500,614 downwards.
TCTTTATCTTTCAGGTAACTGCTTTAGTTTTCACTGGTTTATAAAATTCTGGCATGTTTTATTTGAACAAAGTAAATATTATTTCCTCTATTGGTTTGTTGTCAGATCTTGGCTAGAATCAGTTTATCATGGCCTTCTGTTTAAGTTTATATGAATAGTTACTTATTTTACTGACTTTCAATTTCAGAATTAGTTCATCCATCACAATTAACAATATTTTTTCTTCCTAAGGGTATGGTAGAGTATTGTGATTATATAAATTGCTAATAATATGATGATGCATTTATTTGAAATGTGCTTTATATAAAGCTGGCAAATAATTTATGTTACATATTTCTAAAACATTTAAAAGTTAATTTATTACTGTATTTGTGAGGGTTTGCAAATATTTGGTTTACGTATTCAACTTTTATCTAAAGTACCACCTATTTTTAGATAATATAAAAATTTGGTCTTTAGAGGGTCCTATTAATGATTTATACTCATTATAAAAGAGATAATTTCCTGGGAATGTGTTCGTTACTGGGTTTTTTCTTAATGTTTGACATTATAAATGTAGTACTTATTATTTTCAGACCCAATATATTATTATGCCCTTTTACTAAAGAAATACATTGCCTTAATTAATATACTCTATTAATTTATGAAATGCTAAGAGAATTGTCAAAATGTGATTTAGTCATTGTGTTGCATGCAATGATTTCTATTGGAAAGAGACTAGTTTAGGGTCAATTAGTGAGAATGTCTTGACTTTACCACTACTATTCTGTTAGAATGGCCTTATAGGCACCTAACAGAAAGAACAAGTAATACAGACAGGGTCAAAACACTATTACATCAGAATCAAATCTTTAAAGACGTTGAAGCTTTCAATAAATTGAATAGTTTGTTAGAGTTATTTCATACAAAGATGCATGTACATGAACTGAATAAAATGTACTTTAAGCATGAATTTCTTGGGGTTGGAGGAATAACTCAGCAGATAAGAGCACTGGCTGCTTTTGCAGAGGACCTGCGCTTGATTCAGCACCCGCATGGAGGCTAACTTTGTAATTTCAGTTTTAATGGATCAGACACCCTCTTCTGACCTCTGGGCATATAGAGTGAGAGGGACATACTTATATATATGCAGGCCATACATATATATGTATATAATATGATAATATATAAATAATAAATAAAATGTTTAAAAAGCATGTAATTCCTTTCTTAATAACCAGGGGAATATATTGAATATATTAATCAGAAAATTAGAAATTTTAAATTAATTTTTTCATCCAAATCTGTAACTATTCATGAGAAAATGTGGATACCATCTGTTTTGGTGATCACTGTATCTTCAGTTCCTAGCATAATGCTTTGCCTACCATCATCATTTAATTAAGCATGGGTATTATGTGGTGGTATAGAAACTTGCACCCACTTGTGAAAGAGATGTACTCTTGCTATGGAGTGTGTTACTGAATATGTTAAAGCTGTAGTGAAGTGCTTCTTCTAATCATGTAGTTATGAAAAATTAAAAAAAATAATGATTAAAAAATAACAATTCTTCAAAGCATAAACATTTGCTCCTTAATAATTAGTAGATGTGAAAACATTACCCTTGAAATCTACCTGATGATTTTATATCCATACTCAGATGCCAAGGAGCTCAAAAAGTAACCAGCTGTGACTAGTAATAATCAGATATATAGAGATTAGAAATGCATGTGCAAACAGCTTAATGTCAATTGCATTAAAAATGAATTTTTCTGTATAAAACTGTGTATTTTAACAATGAAATGGAGATCTTTTTAAAAGGTTAAAACTTCATTTAATTTTATGTCTTATAGGGTTTATACTGAGTACAATATTGTATAACTGTAATAATTCAACTGTAAACCTAAAAATTTACAGCCAATTTTGAAAAAAGCTGCATCTTAGCTCAGGAAATTGTTATTGAATTATGTCAATGTTGTTGTAATGAAATGCTTCTTCTAAGTATGTGGTTATTAAATAAATAATTTTTAAAAAGAAGTATAAATCAATTAGGTGAGACAGTTCCTCAGCATCTGCCAAATTTAAGTAATGATTTTTTTCAGTCCTCATAATAATGTTTCAATAATTACTGCTATTACCATTCAACAGTGGGAAATATCATAGTAGCACTTGAAAATTACAATTTGTCAAGTTCTCATTTAAGTAAAATAACAGCTTTAGCCTTTACTTATATACATAGTATGCATGTGATTAATTAATGCAGTAGCTAATGTATATTGCAGGCCTACTGTGTGATAATAACTGTTCTCACTTTTTATAATCAGTCATCAAACCAATTTGAAGAAGATGTTATTATTCTTTTTGTTGGCTATTTTACTGAGTTGATATGTTTAGATATTCAGTAGATATATAAAGATACAGATCATACTGTTTGAACAGAATAATGAATCTTTGTCTTTAGTCAAAAACATAAAAAGCCATTATTAAAAAGTCAAAATGACCCAAAAGAGTGTGAATGACTGGGCTGAAGAGATGGCTCCATGATTAAGAGCACTGACTGCTATTGCAGTGGACCCAGGATCAAGTCCCAGCACCCATGACTCTAACAGCTTTCTTTAATTCCATTTCCAAGACATCTGATGTTTTCTTCCGACCTCCACAGGTATTGCAGGACTTGGGTGCACTTACATACCTGCTGGCAATACACTCATACATATTAAAAATAAAATAAATAAATAAATAAATAAAATATTTAAAATCAAGCAAACTGAAAAGAACATGAATGAGAAAAGAGAAAAACAAAATTTCTTGAAACAATGGTTAGCAGTTAGGTAACACTTTTCTAGATGTATAATTATAAAAATGTGAAAACAAATAGCTGAACATTTTAAAAGATGAAACGACTTTAATGTAAACTATTAAAAATATTTTTCAAAAAGAAAATAAGGACAATGAATTGTTAAAGTTCAGATAAATATTTTAAATCAGTGACATAAAAGAATGAAATTTATGAATTTATAAAGTAAATATTATAAAGCTCATTAAGAACCTTTAATGAAGACATTTTGGGGGGGGTCTTTTTGAGGCAGGGTTTCCCTGTAGTCCCAGGTGGCCTGGAACTCACTATGTAGACCAGGCTGGCCTTGAACTCACAGAGATTTGCCTGTCTCTACCTCCCTAATGCTGGGATTAAATGCTGGGATTAAAGGTGTTACCACTCCTGGCATAGTTGTATTTACAGTGTATATTATTTCGATTTGTAGTTGTGATTGAAGTCAGATAGAATCTCAAGGTAGTTTTAATCTGTATATTTTTGATGGCTAAGATTGCTGAATTTTTTTCAGGCATTTATTGGATATTTATATATATATTTTTTTAAGAACTGCTTTTCAGTTCGTTTGTCCATTTATTCATTAGATAATTTGCCTTTTAGGTGTTTTGTTTTTGAGTTCTCTATAGATTTTATTATTAATCTCCTGTTAGATGGTTATTGATAATTCTTTTTCCTATTCCACAGGTTGTCAGTTTACTCTGTTGACTGTTTCCATTTCTGTGTAGAAACTTTCTAATTTCACGTAATCACTGAACTAGCCAATTCCTGGTATTATTTCCTGTGAACCTTTCAGAAAGTGCTTGACTATATCTGTATATCTGTATATATTTTTCTTATGTTTCCTTATGACAATTCCAGAATTTGGGTTTTACTTTATAGATTTTGATCTATTTTGAATTGATTTCTGTGTAGTGTGAGAGATGTGAATCTAAGTTCATTCTTCTACTTGTTGATAGTTTTTTCCCAGGATTATTTGTTGAAGAGGCTATCTTTTCTCCAATGCATGATTTTAACACCTTTGTCAAAAATGTGGCTGGAGATGTGTGAGCTTGTATGTGTTTCCTGTTTTATATTCCTCTCTTCTATGTGTCTGTTTTCAAATCAGCACCATGCTGGTTGACTTTGTTTTGCCAAAGCTATGCCCCTGTAGTATAGTTTGGGATCAAGTATTGTAGTACCCCAGCATGGGTCTTTCTACTAAAGACTGGTTTGGAAATTCAGGAATTTTGTTTATCCATATGAATTTTAGGTTTTTTTTTCTATTAATTTAAAGGATGTCTTTGGAATTTTGATGAAAATTGCATTGAATCAGTAGGTAAATTTCAATAGCACAGCTACTTTCATCATGGTAATTCTAACAATCCATATGCATGGGAGTTCTTTCAACTTCTATGATTTTTTTTTCTATTTCTTCTTTCAGTGATTTGAAGTTTTCAATCTATTGGCATTTTCACCTCCTTGGTTTGTTTATTCTTCAATAAGTATTTTCCTTGAGGTTATTATGAAACTATCTGGAAAATATAAAGACAGCAGATGTGGTAAGGATGAGAGCAAAGAGAAATCATTATTCACTGTTGCAAATGAAAACTGGTACAGCCACTATAGACATCACTATGGAAATTTCTCAAAAAAGTAAAAATATGTTTATACAATTCAGCTATATCACTTTTGGGCATGTACCTAAAAGAATGAACATCCATATTCCACAGAGATACTTGTTACACATATTTATTGCTACATGATTTATAATAGTTATGATATGGAGTGAACCTGAGGATGTCCATCTATAGATTTGTAATAAAGAAAATATGGCATAGATGTTAGAGAGATGATTCAACAGGAAGAGCATGTACTGTTCTTTCAGAAGACTAGAGTGCAGTTCCCAGCCCTCATAATGGGTGGCTTAAAACTACTTGTAATTCCAATTTCAGGGTATCTGATGCTTTTGGCTTTAGTGGACACCTCCACCCAAGTGTACATGCCCACATGCATAAACACATGAGAAAATATGGCATAGATGTTAGAGAGATGATTCAACAGGAAGAGCATGTACTGTTCTTTCAGAAGACTAGAGTGCAGTTCCCAGCCCTCATAATGGGTGGCTTAAAACTACTTGTAATTCCAATTTCAGGGTATCTGATGCTTTTGGCTTTAGTGGACACCTCCACCCAAGTGTACATGCCCACATGCATAAACACATGAGATCAAAATTACAATAGACTAATATGAAAATGTCCTTAAAATAAATGTGTCCAAGATAACTTAAAGAGATAAAGGAAGGTGTATACATGTGCACAACGGATTTTTATTCAGCTGTAAAGAAAAATGCAATAATGTCAAGAAAATGGATAGAATTAGAGAGGTTCATGTGAAGCAAAATTAAGACCAACTGAGAAAAACAAATATTGCATATTCTTTCTCATACATAGAATCTAGAATTATAAACATACATACATACACACACAGAAAAGTGTGAAAATAATGTGGGAATTAGATGGGGAGGAAGTCTAAAGGGAATGAGGAAGAAAGAAACAAGAGAGTATTAGGGTAAAGAAAGACAGAATACTATTTTCTCTTATGCAGAATTCATTCACACATATATGCATGGCAAGTGGGGGAGGTACTAAGAAGAAACGGGGAAGGGTAGTGGGGAAAATTTCAAATAGGCTCAAGGTGCAAATATATATATATATATGCATTCTCTAAGTCTGTTTTTATGTGCTAGTTAAAAAATGAAACTGAAATGTACCACTCATTTTCAGTTATGAAAGTTTACATAGTAGCTTTGACAAATAGTGGTTTTAGAGTTATAGGTATTCACCATACACTCATTACCACACATCTGTTCTTGGATTCTCTACTTTGTTTGATCTGCTGGTTTAATATATTTCATCATCAAGTAGATTTTCATCTGTTCCTTTATTTTGAAGGTTGAGACCTGATAGAGATAGCCAGTTTTTAATGATCATCTTGAAACACAAATTGACTGCTTCAAATTTTCTTGTTCTGCCTTCTTTTAGAACTTTTAAGAGTTTAGTCTACTCTGCTAGAAACTGAATGCTCTGGATGAGGTTAAAGAAAGCACTTAAAAAGACTATGTTTGCTTTATATTTTTAAGTCCTCAGGTTAAAATATTTTATTTTCGGGGCTGGAGAGATGGCTCAGAGATTAAGAAGACTGACTGTTTTTGCAGAAGACCTGTGTTCAAATCCCAGCAACCACATGGCAGCTAACAACTGTCCGTAATTCCAGTCCCAGCGGATCTGACAGCCTCTTCTGTCCTCCACGGGCATTGTACGACACAGGTGCACTTACCTCCATGTGGGCAATACACGCATACACGTAAAACAAAAATAATAAATAAAAATTTTTTAAAAATGTGCAAAGATGTGGGTGGAAGAGAAAGAGAGCAAGGGGCACACACACACACACACCTGAATTATGTGGACTGGACCTAAGGCCCAGGAAAAGAGAACGTTCGAGTGGCAGAGATTTAACTGTGCAGTCCTCCAGTCCTCGGGGCACAGGAGGGCCAGGGAGCTCACAGCAGCAGCTTGATTCAGCTCCATCCATGTTCCAGAAGAGGAAGGCGCCTGCCTTTAGCATGAGTAAAGGCTACAAAGAGGACAGGTCTTAGCTGCGTCCTTCACTACCTCCAGAAGCCAGGTGCCCTCAAAACCCCTCAGGTTCCTGGAATGGATTATTGGAATGTTCAAGTCCCTGAACAATGTCTGCCTAAAAAAAAGATCCTTTCCACGCAATCATCAAAGAACTTGTAGACACCAACCTCAGAATCGGGAGGAAGCTCCCAAAAGGGTTTACTTTGGACAGATATAGCAAGCTACCTACTTCCTGAAGCATTTCCACTTAATTCCTTAATTTGGCAAGGAGTAACTTCAAATATTATGTATTTACTGATGGCTTTCCTCCACTTACTGCACAGGGGAATGTGGTTCTTGGCAATTAATGGTGTGGAGGGCTTCACAATGCTTAGGCCTCACCCAGATTTCAATCCCTCAGGAAGACCCCCAGTTTTCTAAGGAATCACCTCAATCTTGGGCATCCCTCCAGAGCCACACTGCAGGCTGCAGCAGTAGGAAATCTTTAAAAAGTCTGGTGCAAGGCCCTTCCTTTATACTTACACTGTGGACATTCTACCCAAATATATGGCTATACCAGACACAGGGACACTGGTCTGTAATCCCAGCACTACAGAAACTGAGGGAGGATCACAATTTCCAGGCTGACTTGGGTTTCATAAAAAGACCCTGCCTAAAAAAATAAAAATAATTTTTTTAGGGGCTGGAGAGATGGCTCAGCGGTTAAGAACACTGGTTGTTCTTCTTCCAGAAGACCTGAGTTCTA
>NW_008348573.1:483885-492216 GCF_000622305.1 Nannospalax galili | reverse complement strand
GGGGCTGGAGAGATGACTCAGCAGTTAAGAGCACTGACTGCTCTTGCAGAAGACCCAGGTTCAAATCCCAGCACCCACATGGCATGTAACAACTACCCTAACTCCAGTTTCAGGGGATCTGACAGCCTCTTCTGTCCTCCACAGGCATTGCACAACATGGGCGCACTTACTTGCATGTGGGAGATACATTCATACACATAAAATAAAATAAGTAAAAAATATTTTTTTAAAATTATAAAAAATATTTTTTCACATATTTTCTTTAGTTTTATCTTGAACTTATTTTTGCCATCTTTTTTCTCCTTGGCTCACCAATATATCATCTATCATTTAAACTTATTATCCAAATTATCTTACATAAAATATGTGTTTTATGATATTGAGGTAGATATGAACACAAACAGACATTAAAAAAAACTGCCTAGCCTCTCTTTTCCTTTGATTGGATGAGTATTTATTTGGCCTTTGGCCAACCTCGTTTATTTTGCAAATGATAGGATGTAATACTTTGTTGTATTTTAAGGTTTCTTCTTGTTTTAGATTCATGTCTTAAAAATGTTAATGCAGTTATATTTCAGTTCGTCTTAACACTATGAACTTTTCCCAGAGCTCTGTTTCCACTCAGTGTGACTTGAGAATTAGAAGAGAAACTTGGAAAACTAAGCCATCTTAGTTCTCCACTCATTTTGGTGGTGCCAAGTTTTTCCTCCTTTTTTCTTCTCTGTCATGATTTACACAGGGGACTGTGTTTTAGAATCTCAGGTAAGGGCTTTCTTTTCTCATCCTTCTGCCATTAGTTGTTATCATGTTTTAACGTTACCCACTGATATTCCACAATTCCAATTTTAGAATATTTTCCTCTGTACAATTCAATTTGTAAGAGATTAAGTACTTTGGAACTTCCCTGTCCTTTCAAACTGAATGTATCTTTTTTTCAATTCTATGAATACAAAATTTCATATAAATATTTCTATTGGGGGTATTTTTATTTTTTTGCCACTAAATAACCACTAAAATTTCTAAATGTCATTACTATTATAATTGGGCGCATGTATATGTGTGTGTGCATGCACATGCATGTGTGGAGGCTGGGGATAGTTTTGTGGAGTCTTTTTTTCCTTTCCTAATTAGGTAGGTACCAGGGACTGAACTCAGTTCCTCAGGCTTTTATGGCAAGTCCTTTATATACTGATCCATTTTGCCCAGCAGCCCCCAAATTATTAATTTTTAGTAAGAGAATAAAAATATCATTTCCACAGTTAAAAATCAAACTCCTGATCTTTGACCAAAGGTATTTATGTTTGCAAAAGCAATACTTAGCACAAATTACATGTCTTGAAATATTTGTAATAATTTTATAAATCCTATATAAAAGCCAACTTTGGTCTTTACTTATCCATCAGTCTATTAATGAAGGAGAATTTTGCCTTATGATTTTAGTAGTAAATATTGTTAATCACCAGGAAAAGAATAAAATAAGAATTGAAAAGTGAAATGGATGGCAGACTCTAACAGAACTGAAGCAGATGTTTTACCCAGTGGCCTAGGAAAGACAAAAGAATTCAATTCTTGTGCAGGAGAAAAATGGAACTCAGATTAGCATGATGGACACCTGCAGAGACACAGGGTGTGTATCACATCCCAGTGCTCTGTGGAGGAAGTGAAAGGCTCACTGTCAAGCTGCAGCAATGTCTCAGGAAGAAGATTGGAGAATTGATAAGTTCATATGGAAGTACCTTTGCAGCTCTGCTTAACCAAAGCACTGCACATATTTGAAAGAGTTTGCCTTATTTAACATTAAATTATTCTTTCTCCAGAAGAAGCAAAAACTAGGAAAATTCTTCACTTAATAGCAGCAAGTATCATAAATATTTTACTTTTGGTGAACAAAAATTATGGAGATTTGAATCAATTTAGTGTTGAATATATTAATTAGTTTTATAGTCAGAATTAAATAATTTATTTGAAGTAAAAGTAATCTATGCAAAAATACAATTAAATACACTTTCTTAAAGAAACCTCCATATTCTATATTTCTGAAATATAGAAATTACATTTTTATAATAACAACTATAATTTCATCCTTTGCTTCAGAAGAAAAGTACTACTATACTGTTTGAATTCAGTAATGTAGCACAATGAAAATTCAAAAGTAGACTTAGATGCCAAATATGTCATTTAGTCTTATGCTTTGTAGTTACTTCTGTCTCATATTAAGGGACTTTTAGAAAAACTGAAGCCCACAGTAAAATAATTTATCAAAACTAAAATAACTTATTTTTGTAAAAAGACAACCTACACACCTACAAAGGTAATATTACTACACATATGTAACAAAAACTTAAGTGCTTTAATTTTCTGCACTCATAAAAGGAAATCAATTTAACTGTGCAAAAAAATCACAGCAAGAAAAGGAAACAGATTGTATGTACATGGGTTTCTACAATGGCTGAAATGTGTGCTCATCCAAATCCATGTATTCATGGTAAAGTGTGGTCTGTTACCTCAGATAACCTCAGGTGAGATGGCTCTACGAGGCTATATGGGTAAGTCAATACCTATGTGACTCTATTTGGAGATAAAACATTCAAAAAGATAAGTAAGTTCAAATAAGGCCCATAGTATCATTTGTATCTTTAAGACATAATAATAGCTGTACACAGACAAAAAAAGGCTGAAAGGACACAGTAAACCAAGAAAAGAACCTCAAGAGAAGTCAAATCTGCTGACTCTTTGGTCTTAGTCTCCCAGTCTCCAAAGCTCCAAGGAATAGATTTCTGCTGTTCAAGATAGCTAATACATCCAATTTTAGCAGTGTTGATGAAGAAGCAATTCTCACTACAGTCATTTATGAGTGCTCATGACCCAGGAACACAGATCTAGGTCATGCCAAATTCCATGTTCTAATGTGAAAGTAGCATCATGAAGTTTTTACAGTAATAGAACAAAGAAAGTCATTATCAAGGCACTTTTCAAATATGTTGGTGGAAACAAGCAGTCAGTAAAAGCAAAGAGGAGAAGTCTCAGCTATAGGCTCCAGATGCTATCTAATAACACTTAGCATTTTGGTTTGTGGAAACTACATCTCAAAAGGTTTTAACAGTTCATCACATGATAATAGGTGCCACACAGTGGTGGACAGGGAGCTAAAGAAGGACCAAAGATACATTGTAATTTGGCTCTGAACTGCAACATTCTGAACTCTCCACAGTCATTCAAGTTCTAAAGTTCTAATCATTTAATCAGCTTTGCATAAGATTTAGTTTGAAGATGAAGGTAGTTATTGTTTTTTGTTTCCCCCTCACCCCCCATGGGAACTTTCATTGACAACAGCCTTAGAAATTTGGTAATTTTTTCCTAAATATTTTCTCTTTCATTAGAGTAATTTTTATCTTTATTTTAAGAGATTGTTTTTCTTCCTATGAGAACAAAAGCATAATTGGAGCACTATTTAGGAAATTTGTTAGTGCCCACCGAAGAGCAGATATTTCGATACATTGTACTAAATTTATGCAGTGCCCTAAACTTCTCTAAATTCTCTAAGAATCCAAACATTAATTCTCCATACTATAAAAGTTAATGCTTTTATAATTATAGTGGGCTAAAAATTCAAGTGTACCTATTAAAACAATCTCGACAGCAGCAAGTAAATCTAGGAACAGGAAAATGTTAATTTTTTTCAATTTAATTAAAAATATATGTTTCTATGTACATGTGTGTATAACTTGTATATGTGAAACGGGGAGAAAGAGGGTCCCCTAGAGGGTTCTTTGTCTCATTCATAAAATAATTTAAGAATGGACCCAAACGGAGGCTTTTACAATTTTATTAGTATCTTAAAGAAAAATCCTCAGAGTAGGCAAGCTGGTAACCTTGGCAGCTGCCCTGAGGAGGTGAATAGTGGGAAGAAGGAAAGAAAGCCATGGAAGCCGTGCAGGCTTAGAGCCTGCATAGAGGTCAGACACGTGGCTGACTTGCAGCCTTATGGCTTGGAGAAGGAAGCTTTAGAGAAAAAGTGAAGAAATACAAGATGCTAGGGACAGCCCAAAGCATTAGAGAAAGCATGTTTAGAAAAGGGATTTGAAAACAAAAGGAGAGATTATTACGCTTTTCTGAAGACTTATAGAGAGCTACATGTCTGTGGCCAGGCCTAGAAGCACTGCTCTGTGAGGTAGGGATTCCAGGCAGGAAAATTCACTATTTCCTTAAAGCAGTGGGTATTCACCCCATCTATTTAGCATGACTTAAGGTGAACCTGCCTTCCTAGGGGGGTCCTATGACCAGATGATTGACTAGTGAAACTGGAAAGGTGGGTGTTTCAACAGACTAGAGATCTTAGTTTGACCACTAAAACTTATGGGGCTATTTGCTATTCCAAGACTTGCCATGAGACTCTTCTGTACTTTCCCATTTAGTCTCCTTCGAACTTTACAACATAGATATTTAAATCCCAATTTAGGGAGGAAATTGGAGGATAAATTATGCTGCAATGTTCGTCTATGAATATCCAATGCTATCTCAGGATCTGTTCTTCTACAGACCATTTTAAAGTATGCCTTAACACTTTTAGCTTGTGAAGTTTGAGGTCACTGAGAGCAATGAGATACAGCATCTTCAACAATAGGTGGCCAGAGCCAGAAGAAATGCTTGTATAATTAAGCATTTGGCCAGAAAAGCAGTGTCAGATGGACCATGAGTCAAATGAACCATGAATCACCATGATTTTTTTTCTCCCTACCATGCAATCTGAATATGCTAAATTGGGATCCTCTGTCAATGTTTGTGTCCCAACTGACATAATTACACAATTTCTAAGTGAGAGTAATAGTGTTTGAGTTATATAATGCTTTCTTTCCTGAAGAAGTAATACATTGGGATGGGGAGAAATTTATGATTTAGGCTATAAAAACAATAGCATTTATTTATTTAGGTGTTAGTCAGTATGCTAAATGATTTCACTGATTAGGATGGAGCAGAGTTACTTGACAAAGCCTTGTATGAGAGTACATCATCCTTAATATGTAAATTCATCATATTGCTTTTCTGACAGTTTTCTTTCTTATTTTTCCCTTTTGCAAAATCAAAAGAGAATCATTCAAGACTAAGTTGCTTGTCATTTCTTTTTGACTAGACAAAAAGCAAAGAAAGACATGAAAGAAGGCATGTGCTAGTGCTAGGAAAGCCTTGTTCAGGAGAGCTGAAAGTGGCTGTAATTAGTCTTAAAATACCATCTTAAATCCACCATGCATATATTTTTCACACACACACACACACACACACACACACACACACACACACAAAATTGAGCATTGGGACCAAAGGGCCTGGAATGCAAAATGATGCAGCTAAACTCCATTTAGAAATAGTTGCAATGCAATTCCCATCTGCTGGATTGATTTGATCTTCTCATCTTGGGAAGAAATTGAAACCAGCAATATAACCAATCTTTTCTAATCCCTCTCTTATTATTGTTATAAACTGACAGTGATTGATTCTTGAATAATTATCCTGGAAGCTGAATTAGATTACAAAACAATCTTCCAGATTATACAGAAATCTACTCTAAATTTGTAATCAGTATCATTTTAGAAATTATTCTGATGTCAAATTTGAGAAGCACAACGGGTTATTATATACTGGACTTTGAAAGAAACTAGGTGTTAATTATTTTTAAATAGTTTTTATCAAAATCCCAAAGATGTATTAAAAGTTTTTGGTAATAGTAGTTAAAAAAGTCAAAATATAAAGACTTACAAACTTGAAGTATGTCATTAACTTAGATCTTAATTACCTTTGTCCTTCTGGTGACTTGCCTGGACTTGACACTAGGCAGCTATAAATGAAGCAAGTCAGCATGAAGATGTTCTCCAGATCCTCTTCTGTGTTCACATGCAGCTTTTATGTATTATATAATGCCATCTTATTTAAACTAAGGGTCTGTTTTCCATACAAGGCTTAAAGAAACACTACAAGGTGATGACAGGAGACTCTACAGAAATATTAGCTAATAGGGGACCAAGAACTTTCTGTTGCCTTTTTTACAGTATGCTTTCAAGAGCAGTGATTCTTTTATATTTTTTAGACAGGGTCTTCCCAAAACCCCAGTTGGACTGTAACTCATTATGTAAATCAAGCTGGCTTCCATCTCACACAGATCCCCCTGCATCTGTGACCTGAGTGCTGGGATCAAAGGCATGTGTCACCACTCTTCTTACAGTTCATAAGCGTTCACATCACCTGTAGATTTTATTAAAATGCAGACTCTGGGACTGGAGAGATTTCTCAGCAGTTAAAAACACAGGTTGTTCTTGCAGAAGACCCGGGTTCGAATCCCAGCACCCACATAGCAGCTAACAACTGTCTGTAATTCCCATCGCAGGGGATCCGACAGCCTCTTCTGACCTCGCAGGCATTGTGTGACATGGGTGCACTTACCTACACGCAGGCAATACACGCATACACATAAAATGAAAATAATAAATAAAATTTTAAAAAATGCAGACCTCCCCTGGCCTGCTCTCCTGCCCTCAGGCCTCTCTTGGGGTAAGTCTATCACGCAGCCCTCCGCACCTTGACTCCCCCGGCCACATTCACCCTTCCATCTCCCCCGCTGTTCTCTGCTCCTAGTTTGGGCCCTGTGCCATTCCTAGTCTTAGGGCCCCAGACACCTGGGGGACAGGTACTGCTTCCTGATCATTTTCACCCAGACCAGCTTGGTGCCTTCCTTGGGCCCCAGGAGCCACTGCTTCTGGACCCGCCACGCCCTCACCTCTCTCTTCTTCCCTGGACCTGCACCATCGGCTGGCTCTCCTGGCCTGCTCTCCTACCCTCAGGCCTCTCTTGGGGTGGGTCTATCGTGGAGCCCTCGGGCCTTGACTACCCAGGCCTCATTCGCCCTTCCATCGCCCCCACTGTTCTCCGCTCCCGGTTTGGGCCTTGCGCCATTCCTGGTCTTGGGTCCCCAGACACCTGGGGAACCAGTGCTGCTTCCTGATCCTTTCCGCCCAGGCCAGCTCGGTGCCCTACTTGGGCTCCAGGAGCACTGCTTCTGGACCTGGCCCTGCCCTCACCTCTCTCTGCTTCCCTGGACCTGCACCACCGGCTAAATCTCCTAACCTGCTCTCCTATCCTCAGGCCTCTTGGGCTAGGACTATCCCGCGGCCCTCTGTGCCTTGACTCCCCCAGCTTCATTCACCCTTCCATCTCCCCCGCTGTTCTCTACTCCTAGTTTGGGCCCTGTACCATTCCTAGTCTTAGGGCCCCAGACACCTGGGGAACAAATATTGCTTCCTGATCCTTTTCACCCAGACCAACTTGGTGCCTTCCTTGGGCCCCAGGGGCACTGCTTCTGGATCAGGCCCCATCCTCACCTCCCTCTACCTACCTCCCTGATCCTGCAACACCCACCAGCCGCTTTCTGGGGCTGACAGCCTCTTTCTGGGACTCCGAGGCTTACCTTACTCTCCCTGATCCTTTGCATCCAGTACAACCCAGCAACTCAATCCACTCCCTGGGAAATCTTGGGGCTTCTTCCCACCCCATCTGCCTTTGCATCCCTGCGTGGCACGGCCACTGCCAGGATCTCAGGTCAGTCCAACACCCAAGTTCCTGAGGCCAAAATCATTCTTAGAAGATTCCAGACGTAAGGAGAAAGTCTGAAAACTTTTGACCCACATTGGAATTGGGTCACTGCGGAACTCCTGAAGACAAAATCAATCTGGCCATGACAATATAAAATCAAAAGGGAGAAACAGAAGCTTAGAAGAACCAGCTCTTCATACCCAAAAAGTTAACCATAAAGACACATAAAGTTCAAAAAAAGAAGTAGAAAGAAACTTGAAGGCCTGAGTATCACACAAGAGTCAGAAACTACAAAAGAAATTCACATGTCAAAATCACAGAGAAAAAATAATAACATGAAAAACCAAAATGACATATCCCCACCAAATACCAGTAATCCTCTAGAGGAGCACAATGAGAACCCCCTAGAGACAATGCAGGACGTGGAACTCAAAAGAACAATGATGAATATGGTAAAAGAATTCAGTGAATTTAAAGAACACACAAACAAGGTAATCAGAGAGCTGAAGGAAGATAGGGATAAACTTCTGGATGAATTCAGAAAAGAGCTAGAAATATTGAAGAACACTCAGGCTGAAATAAAGAATGAAGTGAAACATTCCAAAAGCCAATTAGAAACGACAGAAGAAAGCCTGACCAATAGGATGAATGAAATGGAAAAGAGAGTATCAAGACTGGAAGATAAAGTGGATGAACTGGACCACTCAAACAAAGACTATGAAAAATTTAAGAAATCACAAGAATGGAATA
>NW_008348573.1:387165-478789 GCF_000622305.1 Nannospalax galili | reverse complement strand
TTGGAACCTCATTTAATTTTATGTCTTATAGAGTTTACAATGAGTTAAAGATTGTATAAGCGTAATAATTCATCTGTAAACCTAAAAATGTACAGCCAGTTTTGAAAGAGATGTACCCTAGCTCAGAAAAATGTTATTGAATAGGTTAATGCTGTTGTAATGAAATGCTTCTTCTAAATAAAAAAAAAAGAAAAAGGAAAAAATAAATCTGTGCCGTTCTGAAAAAAAAAAATGCAGACTCTGAGGTGGTGAGATGGCTTAGGAGGCAAGGTGCTTGCCA
Organism: Nannospalax galili; assembly: GCF_000622305.1. Lineage (NCBI taxonomy): Eukaryota > Metazoa > Chordata > Mammalia > Rodentia > Spalacidae > Nannospalax > Nannospalax galili. The sequence goes on along the minus strand of NW_008348573.1, from coordinate 478,509 downwards.
GCAAGCCTAATGACCTGAGTTCAGTCCTTGAGAGAGCACATAGCAAAAAGAGAGATCCATCTCCAAAAGTTTTTTTCTGTTGTTTATACACATGTAGTGGCATATGAATGCCATACCGAACTCCCCCTTCACACACACACAAAATAAGTACATAAAGCATAATTTAAAAAATTAAAATTCAGTGTCTGATTCTGTATACCGGTGAAGTAGCCAGAGAACTCCATCCTTAGCATATGCCCCCTTTGCTATTAGTTCCAGAATGAATTGAGCATTAAGATTCTGGCTGCTAATCTAGAGTATATGCAAAAACCTGGTGAAATGGCACAGTGGTACACATCTGTAATCCCAGTACTTGGAGGCTAATGAGAAGTCAAGGCTAGCCTGGACTAAATAGGGAGACCATGTCACATACATACAATCAAAATCAAAGCAAAACAAGAATCTGTGAGTTGTCATAAATGCAGATACTGGACTTAGCTCCTGAGATTCTGAGATCAGAGTGGGTCACAAGTATTACATTCTGAGAAAGCATCCATAGAATACTTATGTACAGGTTATAAACTTCATTTATTTGAAAACTGCTACCTTAGAGGGGTGGAAAAGTCTTCTGACCAGCTCTGTTCCATGGTCAAGTTTTCTCTTCAAACCATGTCACTGACTCATTCAGATCTACATGTGTTTTTGAAATAACTTGGGGAAAGATTCTCAGGTCCACTTCTTAGTTTTCTCAGGTCAATTGTTCTGTCTAGTTAAATGACAATTAAGCATGTGTAAAGTTTCTGTTTGTCTTTGTTCTTTAAACTTGAAATCCCAGATTCATCCTACTTTATCAAATAGAAAGTCCTGATTCTTGTCCTGAATGCCATTCATTCATTCTGAGCTTTCTATACACCTGACACTGCAAGATCTGTGGCATTATCAGCTAAAATGGATATTTCCAACAGCATGATGGCCTAGTGGGAATGACCAATGACAAGATTTCAGAGGGAAAGGATGTAATCCACAGACTGCTTTAGCTAGTCACTAAAGATCTCTGGACTTGAATAAAATGTTCCAAGTGCCAATTTTTGAGCATATGAGAAAATGTGAAATTAACTCATAAACTGAAAGAGGTATGCATATAAATTTCTGCATGTGTATGTGGTTCTGTTGAGAAATTTTGGCTTTATTTTTGAGATAAGATCCCCTGTATAGTTCAAACTGACCTCAATTTGTTATGTAGCCGAGGATGACCTTGCATTCTTGCTTGGTCTTCCCGCTTTTACCACCCAGTGCTGGGATGCAGGTGTGAACCACTGCACACGGTTTCTGTTGGATAATATTCAAGGTGGTTTACTTAAGATCCTTCCAGTTTCAGACAAGGGGAATAGGAGAATTCAGCTCTGGCTTTGAACAATGTGGAGATCACTGATAGACTTGACATTGGTGGGCATGTGGAGGGCCATCTTAATTGGAAAGGATTCAAGGGGAGATAGAAAGCAACTGAAGATAGCTCATGAAGGAAGAAAAGTGTCTCAAAGCTTTCTCTATAAAAGAGGAGAAAAAAATAGAAGGATGAAGCATTAAGGATTTTCCCCACTGCTTCATGATAGTGAAATAGCAGCATGCTTCCATGATGTTGGTATAATTTAGTCAAAAGGAGAAAGTACTCACAATACTCTTTAGGTGGCATTGTTTAAACGTCTCCCCAAAATTCATATGTTGGAAACATGATCCCCTATTTAAGTGTTACTGATATTTGCAGGTGGGGTATTTGGGAGATAATTAGTATTAGATGAAGACAGGGTGGAGGTTTCCATGTTGCTATAGGTCATTTCATGAAACAGGAAGAGATTGGAGCGGAAATCAGCAGTTCCTTGTCCTGCCCCCCGTCATGTCATGATGCAGCAGAAATTCCTTATGAGGCACTGAACATCAGGATGGTGGTATCATGTTCTGGGGCTTTTCAACCTCTAAAACTGTGAGCCAAATAAATCTCTATTATTTATAAAGTATCTGGCATCAGATGTGTTGTAATAGTTACAGAAAGTAGATAAGGATAAAACCATAGAGGGAAAATCCACAGCAATGTGTTTTAGCAAATGTACAAATGCAAAGTTTATCCTTCTGGAAAATGCAGACTGTTCAATCATCAGGAAGACAGAATGTATAAGAATATATGGACGAGGGAGCAGATAGAGGGTACCAGCTGGAGAGATTCTTTTCTGTTTGCTTCTTAAATTCTGTTTTCACTTCTTGACTCTTTTTCCTCCCTTTCTCCTCCTTCTCTTCTTCCTCCTCCTCCCTCCCTCCCTTTTTCCTTCTCTTCCTCACTGTCTCCTTCCTCCTCCTTTTCCTCCTCCTCCTCCTTTTTTGTAAGAAGCAAGACCATTAATAAGCTGAAGTGAGTCTTATAGGTATGAGAGAATAGATAGTAAGCAAATATCCTTTAAAAGAAGGGGAAACAGACTAGGGGATATAATAGAATTGTTCTGCAGTATCTTGGGGGAAGATTAACAACAAAACATAACTTATAGCAATGATATGAAATTAAAGTATTTGAAATATTTAGCAAGGGAATAATAATGATACAAATAATGGCTAAAATCTTGCAGCAAATAGACTATTATGAAATTATTAAAATAATTTTCTTCTATGTTTAATAACGTGGGAATCTATTTAGAAAATACTTGTGTAAAAGGAAAATTGCGACTCATATTTTATATTATTATTAAACAAATTAACAAACGGGATTAAATACTAAGACTCAGAATCTACAATATTGTTAAATGACAAGATAAAACTACAGGTCTGACAGTTTTCAAACAATCCGTATTTGCATTTTGTTTCAGGTTTCTGTATCATACAGTTAAATGAAATTACCTTCTGTTTTAACTTCAGAATTTCTATGGAAGTTGTTCTTGTGATTTAGAACAACATATTCTTCCAGAAACTTTTTCAAGCTCTTTGTCAATTTTAAGTTTGGTAAGACCCCAATAAGGTCTTCATAAAAATCACACAAAACATTAACATGTGAATTCAATTTTAGAAAACAACAAATAGAAATGATGAAAATACAGATACTTCTTTGAGCCGTGAGAAACTTCCTGTACAAAGTGTGCAACCAGAAGGAGCTTATTTAATGTCTCAATAAATTCAGATTTAGTGTGGGTCACTCTAATTTTTTTAAGCAAAAATTGTTCCAAGGTTCAGGTTCTAAGTTGTCAAAGACATTTCAGGTTTCCCCCCGCATTTTATTTCTTTTTGGCCTTCCCAGTATATAAATTTCATTTTATCTTATGGCAGAAATATTTGCCTATGTGCGAACAGCTCCCAATGTATCTTCTCTCTAGGTTTTTTCTCAGCTTTAGTCACGTATACTTAGCTGCCTCGACATCTTCCACAGAGCTATGAAAGCATAACATATTCGAAACAGATCATCTTCGCTTTTGGCTACATCTACTGTGAAAATACAGATCATTCTCAGCAGTGAGACTGTCAACATTCCAGAAAATATTGTCAGCACTATGAAGGGATGCAGTTATTTTGAAGAGCTCTCTGAGAATCACAGTGGAGCGATTTCAATCACATCAATGTACAGCTGCGTCACCTTGAGAAGAAAAGGAGAGACTCCGGGTTGATGAATGACCTAAAAATCTAGAGGTGGCTGTTGTCTATATCCTCTGCTATCCTGTACAGAAGAGGAGCAAAGACCTTTTCTTGTAGTCCGAGTAGCAGTTGGGATCTGCACATGATTACTTTCTTAACAACAGCATTATTCAGGAAGTGAGTCTCTTGCTGAAAGTCAAACATTCTTAGCAAAAACACATGAGCAGGTTTACATGAGGCTAGCCATTGCCTTTTTAGTATCTTAAGGACGGAGGAAAAATAGTGTTGATTCTTGAAGGAAGTGACAATGAGCTTATGTCAAATTTAACTGATTTGGTTACAGCAAATTACAGCATCTCAAATCAGAGATATTTCCATAGTGGCTAAACCAATGTGCACTCCTACTAGTGTCTATTTTTTAGGGATGTAAAATTGGGTAGGTTCAGGTCCCAGGGCATCGACTCACACTCAAGAACATTTGGGAAACACAAATGAGACTTTGTAAGCTCTAAACAATGATAGACGACATGAAGTGAGGGGTTAGGTAGGTGGGAGTGGATCTGCGAGGAGTCTGGGAGGAGACTGAATATGATCAAAATACATTGTGTGAAATTCTCAATCAATAAAGTATTATTAAAAAAAAGATGTATTAGAAAAAGTGTAGTGGTGCCTTTGTCCTTGAAAATGAAGTGATCCTGTGGGTTGATTAGTAAGATGGAAGACTTGGCTAGCTGTAAAAATCACAAGATGCTGATGATACTTACAGCTTATTTATGATGTGTTAAGGAAGCAACACAAAATTTTAACATAAATTATAAGGAAAAAGAGGAATGAAAATCCTCATCCATATCATCTGATATCTTCCACTCTCAATATATTTACCATTTTAATGCAGCCATCATCTGCTCAGGTCAAGTGTCATTCTTTTTTTGTTTTTGTTTTTTGTTTGTTTTAGACAGGATCCTCTGAAATCCCAATTGGCTTGAAACTCACTATTGTAGATCACGCTGGCTTCCATTTTACAGCGATCCACCTGTCTCTGTCTCCTGAGTGCTGGGATTAAAACTGTGTGCCAGAAACCCAACTCAAATCTCATTCATTTTTTCATTTTAATTACTTTTTAATGTGCATGAGTATATTGCGTGCTTGTATATATGTGCATCCATGTTGTTCAGTGCCTGTGAGGGTCAGAAGAGGTAGCTGGATCCCCTGGAAGTGGAGTTGTAGAAGGTTGCCAGCTGTAATGTGGGTGCTGGGAACCAAATCTGGGTCCTCTGCAAGAGCAGTCAGTGCTCTTAACCACTGGGTCTTCTCTCTAGACCCTCAAATATCATTCTTGATTCCTCTTTTATTTTCTTTCTTGCCTCCCAAACTATTTTTTAGGCTATTTCCCAAATACATATATCTATTCAGGAAATGACATGCATTTGTATCAATATCATTTGTTCTTTAACAAGGGGCATTGATTCTCCACTACTTTTCAGTTCAGGCTTCATTACTCCCTGCTAGTCTTTTTATAATAGTGTTACAGTTTAAATATTCTTCAAGTTTTGTCACTAGTTTCTGCATGAACTACATATTTTTCAAAGATCGTTAAATAATTTTCTTTTATCAATTCCTTCTGATGTGCTAGAATAAAATCGAAGTTCCCTGTCTAGACCTACATGATGCTCCTGACTTCAGATCTTCTCGAGGCTTCCATTTGTTGTCCTCCTGGCTTTTGTTTTTCCGTTTTCTTCCACCACTACTTACATTCTTCTTTTACTTTTTCTCACTCTTCTTCTTCTTCTCCTTCTTTTGTATCTTATTATCTTCAGGACATGGTTTGTCTGTGTGCCACAAGTTAGCCTTAGACTTGTAAACTTCCTGACTCAGCCTCTGTATTGGCAGGATTGCAGACATAGGCTACCATTCTCAGTTTACTGTTGCTCTTTGAGAGCATGGAGTTTTTCTGGGTTTAGATATTTTGTAAACATAGCCACATTTGCACTTATTATGAAGATGATTCCCCCCCCACACACACACTTATTCTTCTTGTATCTGATAAATATCACACCCCGAGAGAATTACCTTCCATCCATCTTGGATAAATTTTCCCAACCCTGAATATTCATTTTGTCCATACAAACATCTATTTCTCCTATAGCACCTATGATAATTTGAGGACCTGTTTATCTATCTCATCAATTTTCCCTGGCTTGTCATTGAAATACCAGTGCTTGTCATGTATCAAATTCTTAGTATATGCTTTTAGAATGAATGGATGACCAGTTGAATGGATGAATCAGCATGCTGTTTTCACCCTATGCAGAAGGTATAGTTTATGTTCATAGTTTAGAAGTCCATTAGCTTCCCTGTGCAGTCAATTGATATTCAAATAACAGGTGATAATTGCCTTCCTAACACTTCTTTCACTTCCCACTTTTGACATGAAAGGATTCCACTTTAAACAAAATTTTTAGAGCCATTTTATATATCAAACACCAGAACTTTGTGTCTTATGTCTTTCTTATTCCTATGGATATTAGCAGCAAAATCATTTAGCAGGATACCCCCAACTGTTCCTCATTTTCACTCAAGGCCTTACCTCTGAGTGGATGCTTTTACTATTTGAACCACCTATGAACAATTTTAACATCATACAAATCAAAATGAAAATTTACAGAGTAAAGTAGTGTTCCCACCTCTTCTACCACTTACTCAGGCTGTTACATAAATGTGTGGAAGGTACTAACCATAAGTAAAAAATGAACTTACAGCAAGAGGAATAGGGATTAATCCAAATCCTCTTCTTGCCTGGCTAGAGACACAGCATGGGTCAGGGCATTAAATAAGTTGCTGCATGGCCAGCAGAAGTAGATCATATTTTTATATCACCAGACATGCCTTTGGAAAAAAGTAACCATAGTCACTCAATTTTAATTTTAGGGAATCATATTTCCAAAGTTTCAGTGATCTTTAGCATTAATTCTAGAATCCCACAGAAAGACATAATCAGAAATCATATGTCATAACTCAACCTTCTGCCATAGAAATCAGTCAAATTAAATTATTTTTGTAGGCTTGGTGGATTAATGAATTTCTGCATAAAATATTGATTCATCCTTTTGTATTACACAGTTTATTAGCAATTTTCCCTTTCAGATTCTACTCTACAGTGGACCAATTGGGAGAGGAGTACTCTGTTGCAGCTCAATATAATGGCTCTTGGTTTCCTGTGGTTCAATACTACAACAGAGCAGAAAATACATTCACTTTCACTGTCTCGTTTACCTGTCTTTTATCCATGACCAGACAGTGTAGAACCTAATCAGGAGACAGAAGGTGCAGGACCAGACAGTTACAAACTTTCTTATTGGGCTTTGTTTTATGAATAATTATAGAGGCAGTATTAATAAAAAGACAGTGGTGAAAAAGTACCTAAGACCCAGGTATCTTAATATTATTTATTGGTGTAGAAAGTTTGAAAATTATATGGTACAAAGAACAACTGGTTGTTTCTGTTACTTAATTATGATATTTACTGTGTAAGGGGGGAATTGATGACCAAGAGACAGCTTCCTTCACTTTTGTCCGGATAGACAGCTCCCCTCCGGCAGTGGTAATATCACCTTTTGTTTTCAGTCTCCTAAGGTTATAATTTTATCTTATTGCATTTTGGGAGACCAAAACCAAAATGCACACAAGCATGCACACACACACACACACACACACACACACACACACACACACACACTCTGAAGTGGTATGGTCAGTCAGAGAAGAGTTAAGAGAGTGGGAGAGTGTGTGGGACTATCCTCTGATACATGCCGTCTTCCCAAGCTTGGTTGCTCCTGATTGTATAAGATTGTCACAGCTGAGCTTGGTAACTATTCACAGCCCAGCAAAAAAGGGAAGGGCAAGGAAAGCCATAGGGTCCTCACCTGAGAGTCCAGCCATACCTCCCAACCAGCCAATCACCCCTAGTTACAAGTAGACAGGGGCAGGGGCCAATGGTATGTAGACTGACGAAGCCTAGGGGAGAGGCTCTTGCCATTTTATGTGACTGTGGGAAGCCACCACTCATGTTTGGATGAAGAATTTCCGTGCAGCCTTGTTGGTAGGGCACCCAAACTCATATGAGTAAACCCTTATCTATTGCTCTGTCATTAAGCCCAATAAACTCATTGGTTCCCAGACTGCAGTTTGGTGAAATCATACCTTGGCTTCTTGTTGGGACCAAGGAAGGAGGGGTAGATGTTTATATGCCTCTAGAAGGAATTTTAACTACAGAGAAGAAAGAAGAAGCGGGGTGGTAAATATTAGTGACAAAGTATTCAGACCTCTTTAAAAGTTATAAATTATATATCTCAGTAATAATGACTTGATGGTCAAGTTTTTGTCTTCACTTAGCGGTCTATCCTTTTCAGTAAAAGATCCCCCAGAAAAGGAGAGTCTCTGTGGTACCTCCTGTGTCATAAAGTTTCAGAAAAGTACCCAGCTAGGTGTCTGAAAATACTGTAGAACAGTAGTCTACCCAGATAGTCTCAAAAAGAGCCAAACCATTAAAACAGGAAGTAGGCTACAGGTTTAATTTGCCTTAAATAGCAATGTCATTGCTAGCTGGACATTCATGCAAGGGATACCACACTGGAACCTAGGCTATTGCTCCAACCCCACCAGGAAAGTTAAGCTGGAGCAGTGGGCACTTTCTCTTCAGTGTGAAGAATGAGAACAGGGAGGCAAATGACAGAACTTGGAGTTTGGGAGCAAGCTTTACAAGAGAAAGTGCATTCTAAACAGCATTTAACTGTATTGTACTACCAAACAAAACAAAATACCTGAAAACTTCTGGTGGCTTAGAATTAGAAGTATGGAAGTCCTTAGGAACCTAATGGAAGCATTTTAGTGAAGAGGAACACAAAGGCACAGTAAGATTGTTGAGTAAGCTTGGGAGTAAAGGAATAGTAAGGAGTAAGGAAATAGATACAGCAACTATAGAAACCTGTCAGTCATTTCCCAATGATAAAATCTATGATGTTTGATTAAGAGTGGATGGAGTAAGAGGAGTTTGAGTTCTGTTTGTTGAAACAGCTTTTTGTCCTGACTATGTTTATATGTTTTGGATGATGAACTAGAACACAGGGAGATTAGTTAATACTCCTCATGAACTCTGTGTAAACCCCAAAGGCCAGCAGGAAAGGCAGCATCAGCTGTAATTTGCAAATAAGGAAACCAAGACTATAGTCAACTGGCTTGATGAAGGCCAAGACTCAATTCATTTAGAGAAGAAGCAAGGCTTTCCTATCCCTCCTCTAATTTTCTTTCATTGTTGGTTATCTGTCTTCTTGTTAGGATCCTGTGTGTGCTTGCATTTATTAGACAGTTTTAACATTTGCTCTTATTGCATCAAATCCACAGACAGCTCAAAACTTTGGAGTCTGCATGATCAACAGAGGCTTTTATGATCTTTCAAGTGACTGAATCATGGCTATAACTACATTTTCTCTGTGAACAGAGGCTATGGATTTGCCCATCCCAGTCTCATGGGAGAGGAAAAGAAGAAGCTCAAATGGAGGAAGGCAATGAAATTTCTTCTAGTCTTGGATGATGCTAGAAGGAAATGAAAGACTTTTCTAATTCTTGGCTCTGAATATACTGAAGAGTAGATTTTCCTTCTTTTGCTTAAATTTGGAGGAAGTCTCAGTGTGTTCTTTGCTACATGTACTAGAAATAGGGAGAGAAGGCAGCTTATATTACTGGCATCCATTTTTATAAAAAGGCAGCTAATAACTGCCTTTATTTATTTTAAATTGAATTTTTGCTAATTTTATACAACATATTTGATCATATTTACATTCCCTCCCCATCTGCACCTCCACTTACTAATGACTTAATCCTTCCCCAATTTTGTGTACTCTGCTATACAGATATATGTATGGATATATACATGATTTTGACCTTTCTGACCCCTACTGACCTAAATCATCACACACAAACATGTTATCAATCTAAATCCAACCCATATTTTGTAATTCAATGGGAGAATCCATTCCTTCCCATGAATATCCACTACTTGCAGTGTTTTGAAAGTTTTAAAACATATGGACACATACTATGCACATCATTCTCGGTTAAGGGCAAAGAATGTTTATGAGGGATTCAAGTTACATGTTCAGGTTACAAGAGGAGCCCAAGGCCTGGTGAATTTGTTTACATTGTAAATAACTGAGATAGTGTCCCAGAAGTCATTCTCACACTGTGGAATTGTTTGGAGAGTACTTATTTAATTAAATACAAGAAACTGTGAGACCTTCAGTTCCAGTAAATTGTCTGTCAACTAGGTTATCCATGCCCATTCACATGGCTCTGTTTAACTAGCACTTAGTCCGTAGCTGGAAATACCCTTAAGAACCTTTGCCCTGAATACCTGAAAAACTAAACAAATCAGAAGGATAGTGAAAGCCATCATCTCCTTGGAATCTTTTACAGTGGTCTTCACTAAATCAGTCATTGGGAAAGAAAGTAAGCTTTGAGTGACTGGATTAAATGAATCCAGTATTAGACTTGTTTTAGACTATCAAGAAGTTTCATATGCTAGTGATTACTAATCCCATAAAGTATAGATATCTCCTTGCCTCAGTAAAGTTTGTGACTTTCACTATTCATGGTTTCTTTACCAATTCATTTCTTCCATGTCAAATTATCCACAGTAGTGTTGCTGTTTTCTGTTTGAATACTACTCTTCTGGGTGAAGAGATACTCCCAGTTTACAGTGAATTATTATACAAGGAGAAATAAGATGGGTAAATTACACAAACTTGACAAATGGGAAAACAATTTTTTTTTTGCATTGGAAATACCTGTTCAGACTAGTGATACTATGAAAGTCACAATAAGAAAGTGCCGGAGAGACAGTTCAGTGGTTAAGAGTCCTTGATGCTGCTCTTTAAGATGACCAAAGTTTTATTCCCAGAACCCACATGGGATAGCTCATAACCTCTGGTAATTCCAGGGTTAGGAGACCTGATGCCCTTTTCTGACTTCCTTTAGACATTCATAGGCACATGTGCATAGTAACTTGTGCATGCATGTATGCATACATACATATACACAAAAATACATGCATATGCACACATGCACAGAAAAAAATGTAAAAATCAATCTTTAACAGTAAAAAAAGAAAAAATAAAGTACATAAGTAGAATTTTCAATGCATAAAACATGACATTTCATTTGAATGAAAATTTCTCAAATGCCCAAGACATGTTAAGTAATTTCCTGCAATAATTTTTAAATGTCTGACTTCATAGTGCAGAAATGAATGAACATACATAATTTTAACTGACATACTGAATATATTAAATTCATTAAAATAAATTCCTTAATATTTGAAGTTTATACATCATTACCCAAGTATTAGAACATATTACCACTTTTAATGGCAAAGTAATGGTATTATAAAAACAGTATATTTGTAAGGTTTTGTAATTTCTGCATGTGTGTTTTCTCTCTAAACAACTTATGTTAAGAACCTAATTTAGTTCGTACTTATGTATACCAGGGGTGAGTTAGGACAATGTGCTGTTATCATCAGTTTGTACCTCCAATTTCCTCTCTAAGTTTCTTGTTCCCAGAATTCTATCTGATGTGACCCACCTCAGAGCTGTACCTTACTCCCAGTTGTATTTGGATATGGTCAGCAAGTTGCACCAGCAGAGCAGAGGGTGGGAGGAAAGTGATGTTGAGTATTTTCTTCCTATGGTTATTTCTCTTCCAGGTTATATTTATCTGGCTCTATCCTTCTACAAAAGGTTGTAACATATGTCAAGAAGTCATAACTCTCTAGCTAGTTGACCTCTTGGTTTCTGATGATAACTTGTTTCTCTTGAGCCTTTGGACCCAGATATATAATTCCACCCTTCTTTTTCTAGCATCGATGTACAACATGCACCAGTATCTGTTAATGATATCTCCAGATATTGGCTTACCCTTGCATAATCTCTTTAGTAAAATATCCCCAAATCACTCCCATTATAATTTCTCCTCCAACTCCTCCTCCTCTTCATCCTCCTCCTCCTCCTCTTCCTCTCCCTTTTTCTCCTCCCCTCTTCCTTCTTCCCCCCTTTCTCTCTCTCTCTCTCTCTCTCTCTTTCTGATTGGGTTGATTGGGTATAGGTATGCATTTTACAATATGAACATACTCTGGAAAAATGACATTTACTTAACATTGAAACCAGAAAGTTAATCTTATCTTGTATATAATGCAGATAAGCTCACTGAGTCACATGCTCCTCTTGTGACTGGTCATAAGGCCTTAATCCTTCCTAGTGCTTCCTGTCCTTAAATAATGTATGTGTGTTTTTTTAAATGCCAAGTGAAGCCAACAGCATTTATCTCACTACAAATAATGAAAGAAATTGATATCTGTTTATGATTCGTGTGTGTGTGTGTGTGTGTGTGTGTGTGTGTGTGTGTTGGTCTACATCTAGGGATAGGGAAGAACAAAATTCTCTAATGAGATAAGGGTTGGAACTTCCGCATTTCATGCTGGATATAGTTTCCAATAAAACAAATGGTGGACCCTTATATCTGAGCACATTTCCAAGAGAAGGAAGAGGTTCACAGAGGTTCAGGTCCACTCTTAACCTTGAAATTGATGTTAAGACTCAGGCTGATTTTTTTCTGTGTTTTTATTTTTGTTGTTGTTATTTTTAGTAAAGCGTAGCCATAATGTGGCATTGCATAGTAAACACTGTAAATGGCAAATGGTGATGAAACCCAAAGTCTTACACATACTTAGTAGACTCTACCATTAGCTACACCCTGAACCAATGTTTAAACCACTCTATCCTGAGTACTCTATTTCCTTATAGAATCTTTTAGAGAGTGAGAAAGGTTTCTTGAGTGCTGAGTTTGGGGGTAGTAACACTCTATGGCAATATCTCTATCTTTTGGTAGCCTTGAGCAATAACAGCAATACGTTTTTCTTGGGCCTCCCTTTTCCTTACCTTGATCTAGTCAAGTGGATCACCAATATAGTAGCTAAAATCATCTTGTTAAAATTGGGAGGACCACTTCATTTCTCTGCTCAAAACATGATTGCAATTTCCAAAATATCCCCTTGGCCTCATGGACATTACCTGCCTGCCTCCAGGCTCTCTGCTCTGATCCTTACTCTGATGTCTTACCTCTCCCATTTCATTTCATTGCCCTGAACCCTTTGCTGTTCCTTGCAGGTAAGATGTTACCCAAACTGAGAATCTTACATTTGTTCTTCCTGATGCTCCAATGATATTTTTAGTGGCTTCTTGGTTCATGAATTTGGAGTATTTCCTTAAAATGTAGGTTCTAAATCAGGCTTTTCCTGGTCACTTTAGTTGAATGAAACCTTATTTTGACTTGTGCTCTCCTTTACATTGTTTTCTCTTTGTTGTTATAGTTGTTTCTGTGATGTTTATCACTGCCAAAATTATTTTGTGACATCTTTCTTTAAAAGATGTAAGTTGTGTAAAGTTTGTTTTCACTCTCACTGTACCCTGAATCTATGAATTAGTACATGGATCCTTTGAATTTAGTTACATTTTTCCAGCTCACATTAACTATAGTTATAGTACAGAACTCATTAGACAAATTAAAACTACCACTTAATAAACAGTACTTGGGACCAGTTAAAGGAGGTAGAAGGATGTGGACAACAGGGAAGGGAAATAAGAATACAGAATACATGTAAATGTACATGTACATATATGAAAATGTCATAATGAAGATAATTGTTTTGTATGCTAAGTAAAAATATTAAAAAATAGTACTAGCATTAATAGGTCTATGCTGAAAATATATTTGTTCCCTAATATTATAATATTTTGTCACATACAAGTAAGAAAACTCTATCTTAATTTACCCTTAAATCAACCATAATATAAGTAAAGTGAATCAGTGAACCTGGAGATTTAAACCAGTTCTAGTAACTTAGATGTTGTTATTCAGGCAAAATCACTTTAATAGCTTTGTGTTCCATATATATATATATATATATATATATATATATATATATATGTGTGTGTGTTGTGTGTGTGTGTGACCTATAATCAATATTAAGCACCACCAGGAAGTGACATCACCAGGAAGCAAGAAGCAGTTATTACCAGTTGACTTTGCTAACAATATATCACTGAGATTCTTACTTTGTCCTAAGAATGGATTAAATAATTGGAAGACAGGAAGATGAAACACTGGGATTAAAGTACAGATTTGGGCTGGCTGCTTTCACTAATGTGGTATAAAACAAACTGCAATATATTAGAGTTTCAGATGACACTGTAATACATACTTTTCATCACTTATATTTCTAGAATTTTGTTGAGTACTATCTCACAGATTTCTGTATCCAAGCAATGATAGCATTGTTCTCAAATGGGTATTTAAATTGAAGATGAACATTTTTATATTTGGCATGTTTTCACCAATAAAATTACAACATGACTCCTTAAAAACATTCATGTGTACTGTGTGAGAGTGTTTAGATGGTTTTCTTTCTCTATCTGAGGATCAGAAAATACAAAACAATGGCCTTTTAATTTTTCTCAGCACCTGTATTATGACAATGCAGCAAAAATCAGATGTTATTTATCATATTTAAATTTTCATGGCCAGAAGTTTCATTAATTTTAATGTTAAAATCCTTTTATAAATTGTATGATTATGACCTATACAAGTAAAAATATAACGTACAGTGAAACAGTATCTCTTATCTTTTCATTGCCATATCCCGGACAAAGAAGATATTTTCTTCCAAAATTTTTATTTCTAAAATCTTCTAAGTGTGATATTCATTTTGAGAATAAATATTTCCTATATATTCTCATGCACACTTTGTTTGAAATTGCTTGCAAGTTAAAGCAAGTAAATACACAATTATTTACATAGCTCTGGCAGGCAGCTGCAGAGCATGCTTTTGTTACGTTTATTGTTTCATCCACCATATTTTCATTAAAACAAAGTGAAATCATTAGTTATTAATATACTCAGCATATGAATATAATATACTTCTACACAATAAGTTTTTTTAATCCTGGATCAATTCTTGATTTTGAAGGAAAAAAAAAATCCTCAGTAGTAAAAGAAGTAGTATCTGCTTTTCAGAGATTTGGACAGTGGAAAATTCTTTTGTTTGAAAAACAAAAGATCTCAGTTCCTAACATTTTACAGCTTAATGATATTTGTTTCCATCATGCCATTCTACTTATTGTACAATAAACAGGAGAATGCTTTCTACTAGCTTCCAAAGGTGTTGTATAGCAGGCATCTTTCAAAGGGAAGGCTCTCTACATGCATCACAATTTCTACTTTGTTGCTGCCATTTCGTTCACACTTAGGTGATACATCCATCCTCATTAGGAACCACTCTCCTCTTTGGACAGACTATTCCCAAGAATCAACCAAGCCTGTTCTCCTCTTGGATTTAAAATATCCTCCCAACATTCCTTCTCATTGATTTTCTTTTTATAGTCTCCAACATGCTTTTCTTTAAGTATATATATCCTGCATTTATTTATGCCTTATGCGGTCACAGATTTTCTGGTTAGAGTGGTGTAAACAATACAGAAACAGCAATAAAAAGGGTGCTGCCATGTACAGGACTTAAAGATCTAAGTAATATCCTCCAAAGATCAATTTTTAGAAAGTCTTTTTAATCATTGCCAGAAGAATAAACCCAAAGTATTTTATATGTCTAGTCACCTACCATTTAATATTTATAAAGCATATTTCTAGTTCTCATGAGCTTAAATATTTTATGATTATTATTTCTATAATTTCATAAGAATCCTCTCAGAGAAAGTATTTTGCAACCTAACAGAATTATCTGATATGTTCAAGGGAGCACATATATGTGGATGATATTGTGATGCAATGGAGTAAATAATTAACTGGGTGTCCTAGTTTGGTCTCTGTTGCTATGATCAAACACTGTTCATTACCAGTTGTTTTTATTAATTACATTCTTTATTTGAAAATTTCATTTATGTATGTAGTTCATTCTGATTACTCTCACCTTCTCTGTTCTCCCTTCCACACTATTACCATCCATTCTCCCTACACATCCTTTTCCAATGTTCATGTCTTTATGTTTTGTTTTGAAACCCACTGAGTTTTTAGCCAGGGCTGACAAGATGACCATGGGTGTGGAACCAAATATTGGAGCCTCGTGTGTATACACTGAAGAAAATGACTACCCTTCCACCAGTATCCATTAGTATACACTAGTTCCCCAGGAAAAGGTAGGGCTCATGAGGCCCTCCTCCATTTATAACCAACTGTTGACAGGCTCTGTCTTGTGCAGGCCCAATGCATATAACCACAGCAATTGTGAGCTCATGATGACAATGGATATGCCATGCCCAGGAAATAGCATATCATAGTCTTTTCTCTGTCATCTGGATCTCATATTCTGTCTCTTCTTTGTTGAGGTACACTGAGTCTTAGAGAAGGTGGCATAAATATCCTATTGTTCTCAGCACCTTAAGCAGTCATGAGTTTCTATTTGTATTGCCGTTCACTACAGAGATGCTTGCTTCTATGATCAAGGCTGAGAGTAGCACTTTATGGATATAGAAGTATTTAGAAGGAAGTTTGATACCATATCAAATTAATAAATCAGCAGTTGTACCCTAGGACCTAGGACCTCCACAGGGTGGGTTTCTGGCCAGGTTTAGAGTTCCAGGCATCAGTTTCCTTCTGTGGCAAGGGTTTCAAGTTCAACCCGAAAGAACAGTAAGCTTCCATTATGTATCTCAATTTCTTGCTTTTGGTTAACCATCCCTGCATCATATTCTCTCATATCTGTCTACATCTTCCTTATTTAAACTTTCCTACACCAATGGTATACCATTTACTTTCATTTTACCTAAGTTCTAATTATTATCCCATCCATTACTGCCTGCCTAGTCCCTTCATAGTTTCCTGGTTTCTACAGACATTCCAAAATAAACACAAAAATAAATCGAGTCATGATCTACATATGAGACAAAAATATGTGGCATTAGTCTTGCCAGACCTAGGTTACCTCACTCAATATACTTTTTGCCAGTGCCTCAGGACCTGAGTGGAGCCAAATCCCAGGTGAGAGGCCACTTCTCCTTCTCATTGACACCCTAACTCACAGCGTCTTAGGACCAGAATAGAGTTAGTTATCCAGGGCTTCAGCACTTGAACAGAACTTAATTAAATGTTTGTTCAAGAAGTGGTCTTATAAAGACTCATGTTTAAGTCTTTGCTTCATCATTATTAGGTATATGACCACATTCAAGATGTCAAACACCATGTTTCCATTTCTTCCCAACAGGAATAATTAAAACCCACCGAATGTAATTGTTGACAGAGGCACATGAGATGGATATATGCTTAGTGCATGCTTCACATTGGCCACCCTTCAGAGGTCTCTGCATTAACACAACGTACGTGCTGTTTCTTTTCCTTTCCATTCCTGACTTTGCAAAATCCATGTTAAGTATCTATAATAGTTTCAATGAGGCACTCTCTTGCTTTAAAAATCCTCAGATGATCACGTCACCAAGGGGCAATTTTCAATTTCAAAATGCAGCCAACTGTATCAAACAAATATTTCCAAAAAAAAACTCTTTCATTAATTTTATTTTTGAGAATGCCATACATGAGTATTGTTTTTACAGTTTTCCCATTATTCCCTGTCCCCTATTCACTCTTCTGATTATTGTTACATATAAATATAGTACATATGTATATATATGTAAATGCACTGAGTCCTTTTAGTGATATTCATGTGTACTTGTGTTTAGAGATGTCCATTGAGAATTAGATAACCTGGTCCCTGGAGAAAACTGATTCTTCCTCCCTAAGCATTCATTGATTACAAACTTGTGATTCATGACACATTCAAAACTCCACTCTATGCAAACGTGTGTGTATTTACTCTTAAATTTTACTCAAACCTTCTATGAATGAGTCACTTTTTGTGACAACCTCTATCCCACTGATCACAAACTTTAAGTTATATCACATCTTGTTTCCAAGATTATTAATAATTATTAACTAGTCAATGGTTTAATTTCTCATGCATGTAAAGATGTGGTGAAAATGCTAGGTAGCTCTTTTTCTTTTTTTTTTTTTTTTGGTGTTTTTGAGACAGGGTCTCCCTGTAGTCCCAGCTGTCCTGGAACTATATGAGCCAGGATGGCCTTGAATTCACAGAGATCAGCCTGCCTCTGCCTCCGGAGTGCTGGGATTAAAGGCGTGAGCCACCACACCCGGCTTTAGATAGCATTTTTATTTGGATCAAGTGAATCAAAAATGATACATATATAGAGTCTTTGAGGAAGAAGCCATTTGATACTTGACTTGATATTCCTCTTGTTACTTAACTCTAAAATAATTTTCTGCTCATGCATATATTTATTCTTTGTGATACCAAGTGCCAGACAGATAATGTATTTGTCAATGTCCTTAACTCTGTCTCTGTCTCTCTCTCTCTCTGTCTTTTTCTTTCTCTCTCACACACATTTATACACATACATATACATGAATTATCTATACATATTTATGTTCAATTTCTCACCTATTAGTAAATATTAATGTTATAAAAATACCTCTGAGAGTTATATATTGCTGTCTTTATTTCACAACAGAAGAATCTGTGGTTTCAAGCAGTGATCACTTTGGTGGAATACTTCAGCTACATAACGCAGGACAATATTACTGGTGCAAGTTTTTTCTTATGAGCAAATGTTGCTCACACAACTTTATCCTATTACCAAACACTATTTCAGCAAAATATGATGAATTTGTGATTTAGAGTAGTCTCCTGCCTCTAGTCATTACTCCCAAGTCCAAGCCAGAATGAATTCCTGCAACTGTCCACCTGAGTGAGACAAGATATAACTTTTCTTATGTTAAAGCTTCAGCCAGGCATACCTTATACCTTGTTCCATTTTCTTAACTGAGAGCATGACTGCCACTCTCACTGATCAAACAGAGATCTTTGTAATGCTCATCCAAACAATAAAATCTTTGTAATTGCCCCAAGAAATAATATCTTGGTAATTGCCCCAAGCAATAAAAGCATTTAGTAAGATGTCCCTTCATGAATTAAAATACCAAATAGATTCTCCAAGAATTTAGTAACCCCATCTTAGTAATCAATGTATGTCACTTATATTTCAACTGTTGAAATTCTGTGATATTATTGCATTCCACCATGATTCCAGTATTTATTTCAAAATCTGTGTCAAATAGTCATGAATTAATTGAAAGAGTTTCTGTATGTAATACAAGGACTATTTTTTGATATAAGTGTGTTTTGTACATTGTCCATAAATTATTACATAGTTGAATTAGGTGAATTTACAGATTCTATTTTTGAA
This sequence comes from Nannospalax galili, assembly GCF_000622305.1. Classification (NCBI taxonomy): domain Eukaryota; kingdom Metazoa; phylum Chordata; class Mammalia; order Rodentia; family Spalacidae; genus Nannospalax; species Nannospalax galili. The sequence continues at coordinate 459,544 of NW_008348573.1, read as the reverse complement.
AAAATCTTTATAATATGTTTCAGACAGAAAGTTATTGAATTCCAACCTACTCACTTTCTGAAACTTAAAACTTAGTCACCTTAATCCTGTAAGTTCAATGTTTGGCAAAGTGAATTTACTACCAATGAGGAACAGTCTCCTATTGACATCCACATGTGTCATTTTCATCCTGTGATGAGCATAGCTTTATTGCTTTAAGCAAATACTCCTTGATTCCATTTGTAGAATATTTCTGAAGAAACAAAGATGCCTTTGAACATATTTTCATTTTTCTCCTTTTACTGAGATTATGATTCCTTTGAACATTCCTCAGATGAGTTTCACCTTTCCCTTTTGTCTGTTTCAAAGAAAAAGAGCCTTTGAAGAGCATGCTTTTTCTTCTCTTTTAATATATTGAAAGCTTCTCTTACACATAAATGAAATTTCCATGTAATATTGTGGTTTTCACTAAGAATAGGCTGTGCTCAATGGAGAAAGAAGAAAACAAACCCATTTTCAGCTCTGCCTATTTTATACACGTTGTCCATGTCTTGTCACTCATCACTTCTGCTGTTCTGCATATGCCATGGAAGGACCAGAACCTTCATATAGGTATACTTTGCTAGGGCCATGGACATAGTTTTGGAAAGTTGGAGCCACTTTGCATATTCATGAGTCATGGGTTTTTGAAAGAGTATGGAGTATATAAGAATGTATATATAGTATTTCACTTCTCTCATCCTCTGAGCATTACACTTTCACTGTAGGGATTATAAAAAACAACAGTGTATTTTCTTCACTATTAATTTTAAACAAATGAAAAATATAGACATTATTCCTGTGAGAGGTAATATTTCTGGTTGTGATAGTTAATCTTCATTGTCAATTTCATTGGGGTCAACTGAGACAGACATGTGGGAGAGGGAGACAGCCCTCACCAGAGTGAGCAGAACCTGGATAGTAGTCCAGGTATAAATAGATCTGAGATAAATGTAGGGTTGCTTTTGCCTGCTGCTTTAGATCCCTGGTGGTGCAGGTGTCATTCTGATGCTGCCCCTCCTGTTGCCTCTTTTGCTGACTCTGGAACCCAGCTTCTTTATTCTTCCAATGAAAACTTAAGACCAGAAACTCTCCTGTAATCCTTCAGGCCTTGGGTGCCAGATTGTGACAGCTGAAGCATTCTTTCTTGTAGACTGATCAGGTTCTCAACCTCTGGAGTGTGCAATCAATGACTGTTGAATTATATAGCATGTACCATGTAAGCCTATTTAATGAATTCTCTTTTTAAATGTGTATTCATTCTCTCAATTCTGTTCCCCTAGAGAACCCTGACTAATAAATATGCAGAATATAGCTTGATTTTAGAAGTTAAAATGTGATAGGCTATTGACTTATCTTTAACAAAGAAATTACAACTTGCATAGGAAAAAAAAAACTTCATAAAGAAGACCCTTAGGAATAGAGTATAGCTAACAATTTACTTTAGAATTCAACTGAAGAATGGTAGCATGTCTAAGAAAAATATGAGACTATGAAAGCAAGAATTTTCAACTTCCCTTTTTCCTATTTAGATAAGTCAAAACTTGCTTTCATAGAATTAAAACAATTTTACGGTGGCATGCTTTTTCTTTCACCTGTTCTTGCTCTCTCTTATTAAATGAAACAATAAAAGACTCCCCTTATCTCCTAATAAAAATTTTGTATATCTCTATTTATGTTGAAAAGAAAAAATTCCAAAGTTTTCTTTAGCTCCTTAAAGTACCACATAATGAAGCCAGATATTGCTGTTTTTACATGTCTAGTATGCATGCATCTGTTCCTATGTGTGTGGGTGTATATGTACATATGTGTGTATGATGTGTGTGGAGGCCAAAGGTTGATGTTGATTATATTCCTTGATAAATCTCCACTTTATTTTCTGAGGCTGAGACTCTTGCTGAAACTGATGTTCACCAATTCAGCAAGCCAGGCCAGTAGACTAGCTGGCGATCCCAGGTTTTGCCTCCCAAGAGCTGGGATTACAGGCCAGCTGCCATGCCTGCTCAGATTTTATGTGAGCTCTTGGGATCTGAACTTTGGTCTTCAAGCTGGTATGGGAAGGACTTTTTCCACTGATCCATCTCCTCAGTCTCCTTATAAAACTTTTAATTTCTATTGTCTTGTTCTGCAAGAAAACAAACAAAACAAAACAATCAAATTGTTCTGTTCACTCTTCTGTAATATTTTCCATTCTTCCAGCTTCATTTGTGACAGAAATTCATTATCTTTGTTTGTTTTGAGGTAGGGCCTTGTGTATAGTGTCAACTAGCCTTTAACTTGGGGTCTTTCTGCTTCAGCTTCCCAAGTGTTAGGATAACACCATATGAGGTGGCTTGAATGAGAAGGTCCTCCCATAGGCTCTAAGATTTTGAACTGTTTGTCTCCATATGGTGGTGCTGTTTTGGGAGGCTTTAGGAGGTGTGATCATGCTGAAGAAACAGGTCACTGAGGGCTGACTTTGAAAGTTCTTAAGCATTACAGGAAGCTAAGGTTGAGATCCCAGCCGACAACCTGAGAGGATGGGTTCTGACTCCATTGGTGTAGAGGCTGTGATCTCAGCACACTATCAGAGAGTGCTGGGTTCTGGCCTCCATCTGGCATAAGGCTTGAGAATGCAGGGAACTGCCTGAGAGTGCCAAGATCTTGCCTCCACGAGGTGGGGTCCAAACCTTAGAAAGAAGCCTGACTGTACCTGACTGGAACCTGACCTTGGCTTCTGTGGGTCCCTGTGAATAGCTCACCTGAAGCAATCAGTTCTCTCCAAAATAAAACTTGAGACAAACTGAGCCCTGTACCAACCAGCTTTATATAACCAATAAGGAAAGGACCTAGGCACCCAATAATACAAACAGAAGCATACTTCAACTTAATTCTCATACCAGAATGATAAACAACAAAAGAAATTCACATGCCAAAATCACAACAAAAGAATAATAAAATGGAAAGCCAAAACACTATGTCCCCACCAAATTCCACTAGTCCTGTGGAAGAGTTTACAAGGAGAACTTCCTAGAGATAAGCCAGGACACTGAATTTAAAAGAACAATCATAATATGATAAAAGAATTCAATGAATTTAAAGAATACATGAATAAAAATATCAAAGAACTAAAAGAAGATAGGGATAAACTTCTGAATGAATTCACAAAAGAAATAGAAACATTGAAGAAAACTCAGACAGAAATGAAGAAGGAAGTGCAAAACTCAATAAGACAACTTGGAACAAGAGGGAAAGCCTCACCACTAGAATGAATGAAATGGAAAACAGAATATCAACACTGGAGTATAAAATTGAAAAATTGGACCACTCAAGCAAAGATTATGGAAAATTTGAAAAGGCAAAAAAATAGAATATGCAAGAGATGTGGGACACTCTGAAAAGACCAAATCTATGGATCATAGGAATAGAGGAAGGAGAAGAATTCCAGGTTAATGGTATTGATCAGACCTTAAAGAGGACTGGAGAAGAGAATTTCCTGAAATTAAGGAAAGACATCCCTGTACAAATACAGGAAGCAAATAGGACACCAAATAGACTGGATCAGCAAAGAAACTCCCCACAACATATCATGGTATATACACTAAATGTACAGAACAAAGAGAGAATATGGAAAGCAGCAAAACAAACAAACAAACAAACAAACAAAAACAAAAACAAAAGTCACATACAAAACAGAGCCCATCAGAATTACAGCTAATGCATCAATATGAACTATTAGAGTCAGAAGAGCTGGAACCAAGGTATTTCCAGTTCTATATGATAATAGATGCCAGCCCAGAATACTATTATTAAATAATAGCTATATAAAACTATTATTTAATTAAATATAAAGCTATTATATTTGCAGGGGAAAGCAAACTCTTCCATGACACGAATAACCTGAAAGAATACATTTCCACAAAACCAGCCCTTCAAAGAATACTTGAAGCAATACAGAGAGCAGAGAGAGAAACAACTATACCCCAGGGCAATGAAAGAAAATAAATAAAGGTATAATCTAGGAAACAAAAATTAGACAGAGAACAAAAACAGCCATCAAAATGATGGCAATTAATACACATCTTTCAATAATATCTTTAAATATCAATGGACTGAACTCTCCAGTCAAAAGACACAGGCTAATTGAATAGATTAAGAAACAAAATCCATCTCTTTGTTGTCTGCAAGAAACCCATCTCACCTTCAAGGACAGGCACCACTTAAGGTAAAAGGATGGAAAAAAATATTCCAAGGAAATGGCACTAAGAACCAAGCAGGGGTTGCAATTCTAATATCTGACAAAATAGAATTCAAAGTAAAACTAATCAGAAGAGATAAGGAGGGTCACTTTATTCTGATCAAAGGAACAATTAACCAAGAAGATATTACAATCCTTAACATATATGCACTAAACTCTGGTACACCAAATTCATAAAGACAACACTACAGGACTTTAAGACACAGATTAAACCCAACTCAGTAATAGTAGGGTCTTCAATACCCCACTGTCTCCATTAGACAGATCAACTGGTCAAAGAATAAACAGAGAGGCATCTGAGCTAAATGATACCATATATCAAATAGACCTAACAGACATCTTTCAAATATTCCACCCAAGCACAAAATAGTACACTTTCTACTCAGCACCCCATGGAACTTTTTCAAAAACTGATGACATACTGGGCCATGAAACAAACCTCAACAACAACAACAAAAAAATCCATGTGTTCTATCAGACCACAGTGCAATATAGCTCACAATCAACACTAAACAAAGCCATAGTCACTACACAAACTCATGGCAATTAAACAACACACACCTAAGCAAAGGAGAAATTAAGAAAGAAGTAAAAGAATTCCTAGAGTTCAATGAAAAAGACAATACTGTTGGGGGACTCTGCTGCTAAGATTGCAGTCCACCATATCCAGATAGCTCTAAGGGGCTTGGCACTATATGGAAGGACTCCCTTTCTCAGCAGGGGTCCCCTGCTCTCTGCCTGACTTACCTGGAAAGTGCCACCAAGGACGGATGCCTGACCTTATTTGGAACATGACCTTTGGCATAGTTACCTGCAATAAAACTGCCCCTGGGTTTTTTCTATATGATAATTAAGCATTGCCCTATGGTGGGATGATAGGATCCCCCTACCACATGTAAATAAAGCACACTTGAGCACCTATCAGCTGAAGCTTTGGCTGCTGCCTCCACACTATATTTTCCCTGACCCCCACTGAATAAATGGAGCTGTATCTCTGAATCTGACTCTGTATCACTGAATCTGACTCCCCAGAAAGTCTTTTCCATTGTGCTCACTCGCCATCCTGACCCCATTTGTCACTTCTGCTCCCTTTGTCCTTGTGGATCAGTGGCCAACGGCACTGGAGGGGAGGGAGAGACCCACACAATACAACACCACACAGCCTCTGGGACACTTTAAAAGCAGTCCTAGGAGGGAAGTTTATAGCTCTAAGTGACTAAATTAAAAAATTAGAAAGAGCTCAAATAAATGACCTAACACTGCAACTTAAGATGCTGGAAAGCAAAGAACAAATGAAACGCAAACACAAATTAGAGAAGACAGAACAAAAATCAGAGCAGAAATTAATGAAATAGAAACAAAGAAAACAGTAAAAGAATTAGTGAATCTAAGAGCTGGTTATTTGAAAAGCTAAACAAGTTAGACAAACCCTTAGCCCAGTTAACCAAAAGAAATAAAGAGCAAATCTAAATCAAGAAAATGAGAGATGAAAGGGGAACCATCATAACGGACACCCAAAATATCCAAGCCATTTTAAGGGTATATTTTGGCAACATATACTCTGCTAAATTTGAAAATCTAAAAGAAATGGATGGATATCTGAAAGCATGGGAACCACCAAAGTTAAACCAAGAAGAGACCAACAGTTTAAACAGACCCATAACATATAAGGAAATCAAAACAGTAATACAAAGCCTCCCAACTAAAAAAAGTCCAGGTCCAGATGGATTTACAGCAGAAACCAACCAGACATTTAAAGAAGACCTCCAACCAATTCTTAAATTATTCAATATGATAGAAACAGAGGGAGAACTCCCAAATTCCTTCTATGAAGCCTGCATCATTCTAATATCCCAATCCAGGTAAAGACACAACCAAAAAAGAAAACTATAGACCCATATCCTTAATGAATATAGATGCAAAAATTCTCAACAAAATACTTGCTAACCATATACAGATGATGTACATCAAAAAGATCATTCACCATGATCAAATTGGCTTTATTCCAGAGATGCAGGGAAGGTTCAATATATGCAAGTCAATAAATGTCATTAATCATATAAATGGACTCAAAGACAGAACCCACATTGTCATCTCAATAGATGCAGAAACAGTTTTTGACAAAATTCAGCATGCAGTTATGTTCAAAGTCCTAAAGGGAATTTGGTGGGAGGGAAAAAACCTCAACAGAATTAAAGCTATATACAATAAACTCACAGCCAGCATCTTTCTAAATGGAGGAAAACTGGAAGCACTTCCATTAAAATTGGGAACCAGACAAGGATGTCCAATATTTCCACTCCTTTTCAACATAGTGCTTGAAACTCTTGCTAGAGCAATAAGACAGGAGACGGAAATTAAAGGAGTACTAATTGGAAAAAAGAGGCCAAACTACTACTTGTTGCAGATGATTCTATTCCTAAGAGATCCCAAATGTTCCACCAGAAAACTCCTAGAACTGATCAACACTTTCAGTATAGTGGAAGGTTATAAAATCAATCTACAAAAATCAGTAGCCTTTCTATATACCAATAACAAGAAATTGGAGAAAGAATACAGGGAAACACTCCCATTCACAATTGCTGCAACAAAATAAAATATATTGTAATAAATCTGACCAAAGACACCAATGAAAATTTTAAATCATCAAAGAGATTGAGGAAGGCACCAGAAGATGGAAGGACCTTCCACAATCATAGATTGGAAGAATTAATATTGTGAAAATTACTATCCTACCAAAGCCATATATAGATTCAACACAATTCCAATCAAAATACCTCATGATATTCTTCACAGAATTAGAACAAAACATCCTTAAATTTGTATGGAAGCACAAAAGACCCCACATAGCCAAAGCAACCCTGAGCACAAAGAACAATGCTGGGAGGATTACTCTACCAGATCTCAAAGTATACTACAAAACTATAGTCATAAAAACAGCATGGCACTGGCACAAAAGTAGACACATAGATCAATGGAGCATCACTGAAGACCCAATCCTGAGTACATGCAATTTCAGTCACCTGATATTTGACAAAGGTGCCAAGAACACACAATGGAGGAAAGACAGGATCTTTAACAAATGGTGCTGTCAAAACTGGATCTCTACCTGTAGAAGAATGAAACTACATCCTTATCTTTTACCTTGCACAAAAGTCAACTCCAAATGGATCAAAGACCTCAATATGATACTAGAAACCCTGAAACTATTAGAAGGAAATATTGGCAGTAATTTACAAGATATAGGTGTATCGAAAGATTTTCTAAATCGAACAGAAGTTGTTCAGGAATTAAGGTCATTAATCAACAAGTGAGACCTCATTAAACTAAAAAGCTTCTGTACAGCAAAAGAAACAATCAAAAAAGTGAAGAAAAAACCCACAGAATGGCATAAAAATCTTCACCAGTGACACATTTGCCAGAGGTTTAACATCCAGAATATATAAAGAACGCAAAAAACAATGAATTGAGACACCTAACGACCCAATTAAAAGATGGGCTAAAGATCTAAACAGAGTTCTCAAAGGAAGAAATAAAGATGGCTAAGAAACATCTCAAAAAGTGTTCAACATTTTTAATAATTAGGGAAATGCAAATGAAAAACGCCCTAAGGTAACACCTTAGCCTAATCAGACAGGTTGGGATCAAGAGAGTGATTGCTATCAAATACTGGCGAGGATGTGGAGAAAGGGGAACACTCATTCACTGCTGGTTGGATTGCAAATTCCTGAAACCCCTATGAAAAACAGTGTGTAGAACTCTAAAAATCTAAAAATGAACCTACCATATGAGCCAGTTATACCACTCCTTGGCATATACCCAAACGACTCATCCTATTGTAGAGACACTTGTACAGCCATATTTATGCTGCTCTTTTCACAACAGCTGAGAAAAGGAAGCAACCTAAGTGCCCCTCAACTGACAAGTGTTGAATAAAACTGTGGTATATTTATACAGTGAAATTCTATTCAGCAGTAAAGAAAGATGAAATAACGAAATTTTCAGGTAAATGGCTGGATCTAGAAACTGTTTTACTAATGAAGTAACAGACTCAGAAAAACAAATGATGTATGTAATCCCTCATATGTGGATCCTAGCACCAAATCCTTTGAAATTTCATGTCATTTTAATAAGATGATGATGTTCAGCAGTCCCTTCTGCATGAAATAATTTCCATCCTCACAACTTCAGCTGAGCCTGATCGCTAAACATCATCACAATTGGGCTTGTTGACGGTTGTGCTCATTCATTAATAAATGGAGGGCCAAGGAAGGTCATTGGACCCTCACCAGATAATCCAGCCACTCTTCCCAGCCAACTGTATGTAATTTCGCCTTAATCACACGTCCCTGTTCAGCATGGAAGAAGCTAGAGCAGTCTGCATCCTGATCCCCTATCAGCAATTTGGATAACCTCTTCAGAGGGTGGTGTGATAAGAACACGAGGTAGGAATGGCTAGACAGGGTTAAAAAGACCTCAAAGAAAAGTAGCCAGTTTCTTGGCTAAAAGTCAAAATGTTCTTGGGCCACTTAGCAACATACTTTTCCAAAGGCCAAAAATGACAAAAGTATTTGGGACCTCTTTTCCAATCCTTAAAAGATTTTAGTGTTACTTTTTCAGAGGGGTAATATTAGAGTAACAAAAAGCCCACTGAAAGAAAGAAAGAAAGAAAGAAAGAAAGAAAGAAAGAAAGAAAAAGAGATTACATGAAGTTGTCAGAGAAAAAGTGATGGGGAGATATGAGAGGTGTTGGAGGGGAGAGAGTGGGTGTGGATTTCATCAAAACACCTTATATGCATGTATGAAATTCTCAATAAAGTTTTTTTTTGTTAAGCAAAAGTATTATAGGATTTCCAGTCACTCTGCTTCTTATGCCTGAGTGAAGATGTACACATTCCTCATTCTGCTTGGGCCACCTCTTGCCAGCATGCATTTCCACCACAATGGACTCTGATTCCTCTGAAACCATAAGCTCAAATAAACTCTTCCTTTATAAATTCCCTTGGTCATGGTGTTCTATCAAAATGACAGAAAGATAACTAATATACGCCATGACACCAGACATTATCTGCTTTAAAGTACACATCAATATTACATTAAAAGCCCCTTAGTCCAGATTCTCAATCAGAACTCTCTTCAAGAATATGATCAAATCCATCCTCACACACAGTCATTTTAATCAATCTTGGCCATTTGGATCCTATCAAGTGAAGAGAGTGACTCCTCTTAGCACTTCCTTTGTACCATTTATAGCATTTCCTCTCAGCTGCTTAATAAAATTGTGTTTACATACTTACTTAACTGCATGGCTAATTCCACAGAAAGGGGCACTAAGATTTTATTATCTTTGAATTTCAATACACCCTTTAGAAATGTGGATATAAGTCTTCTGAAAACTGTCTTCTACTAGTAATAAATGAAAGCCAGTTTTCCAGTATTTTTTGTGCTTGGCTACTATCAAAATCCATTTATAGGGACTGGAAAGCTAGCTCAGTGGTTAAGAGTTCCTACTGCTTTTATGGAACACCTGGTTTTGGTTATGAGCACCCACACTGGGCAGTTCACAAGTGCCTGTAGCTCTAGTTCCAAGGGAACTGTATTGTTTTGCACTTGCACATAGCTGGTGCATTCACATAAGCTCACACAGTCATGCACACATACTCATAAAGAAATTAAAAAAAAAATCTATTTAAAACTGCAACCCTTGTAAAAGCTGGTCGTAGATGTTCTTCTATTAGGCTCGTCTACTCATTCTTTGTGCTGCATTTCCACTCACACCTGACATTGCTTTTAACTATTTTAAATCACTCTTTAGTACCCCACTTTGTTTATATCAAGAAGCTTTCATTAGGTTCCTGGGTTTACAGGAGCATCCAATTACTTCTACATACTCCTTTATCCTATAATCACTTTTTTATACAATTCTCCTTCCCCACTGCTTGCCCTTATATCCTTGTTAGCTATTTATATTCACTGTATAATTATTTTTATAGCTAAACAGTTTTCCTTAAAGCAAAGGAGATAAAAATATTTTAACTATTATTATAAAAATTGTTCTTCATTGCCAGATAATGTAATTAGTAGAGAGAGAAAAACAAACATTAGAGTCATACATAAAATGATTGTTACCTGTAAGTCATATGACATGATTTGATAATATGATTACCTGGAAAATTCATGATAACCAAATGATCTATTAAAAGTAAGGGATTTCAGTAATTTGAACATGGAGGACTGTCAGTTGCTTTCATATTTTGAAAAAGAAGCATAATTTCAAACAAAGAAACATAATTTTCAATATAGTAACCATGAGATATACTACTAAAGGCTAGGAAACAGCGAACAATACCTAGTTGAAGAAAACTGGAACACATTTAGAGACTCTTTAAAGATATTTGGATAAATAGAATACAGTACTTGCTCTTACAGAGGCAAAAAAAAATACCACAATGTAATGATCTTAAGGAAGTTGTATCATTAATTCAATTCCAAGAAAAAGTGATAGGCTGAATTTATAAAACAAAAGGAAAAAGCTTAAAATATATGTAGAAACAAAGATGCTTTGGATCTGAGTCACTTGAGCTTTTGTTCATTTGTAGTTTCGTATAAACCAAAGTAGGGTGCAGAATGGAGCACAGATCCCACTTCCTTCAGGAAGCTCTATTCTCCACTTGCAGCCCTGAAGACATAGCAAGCTTATCAGCCCTCTGCTCTTCACTCATCATTTTAATCACTTTTTGCTATTTTCAGGTATGCCTTCTTGCGATTATATTTCAGTATTCCACTGAAATATTGAGTATAGGTACAGCACCTTATAGTTTTGAATATATTTCTATGTGATTATCCTCATGTCTGAAGAGGAATTAGTTATTCAGAGTGAGAACTTTTATGCTATCAAATTTCTAATTCCCTTGATTCTTTCTTTCAACTATTATACATATACCATCAGAACTGAACTAACTCAATGAAACCACAGGTTTACATTTTGCCACTTTGTTCCAGATGTTGAAAAGTGTTTTGCTGGGTCAATAAGTGTTTTCCTTGATATTCTGTTGAAATGGGTGCTCATTTCAGTATTACATCATGATTAAATGTAAAAATAAAACCTTCATTAACAAGGCTAGCCTCAAATGACTTCCTGTTGCCTGGTATAATGTGGAAGTTTAAAAAGGGAGAAGTTGGTAGCTGGCTCTAATGAAAAACGTGACAGTTAGTAGCAAGGATGGAAAAAGATCTCAAAACAGAGAAAGGATAGCGTAAGAAGCATTCCTGCTTTCACTGCAGTCAAGAAAAATTTCATCTTACATGAAAACAAGAGAGAACAGAAACAAAGATTCTTTGTTATATCCTGTTAGGTTTAGTCTTGAGAAATCCTGTAAATAATCATTTCTTTTGGTATTGTTATATTTTGATAACTCTGAAGGAGCTTAAAGTACTGCAGTTTCCTAATCTAAATGTAAATTACCAAAGAAAGCAGAGGTATTAGTAAGTGGTGATTTAAGAGGGTAGGCTTTGTGAAATGAGCAGACTTGAATTTGAATTCTGGATTTGCCTCCCCCTGATTGTACAAGTGTTGGCAGTTTACTTAACCTCTCCGAGTCTCACTTTCTCATTTAATAAAGGGAGGGTCTTCCTTACTGTGAGAGTGAAAGGAGATTAAAATCTAGTTATGAAAATGCTGAACCCTCCCTAGCCCTAGTGTATTCAATAAATATTAGCTTAAATATGCAACCTTTTAGTTTTGTAAAGTTCATAAATGTCCTAGTCCTCTTAAATACCTAATTCTAATAAGAAATCATAAGAGCAGATATTTTGAGATTACTTGCTCATAAAATTAATCAGGAATATTCTGTAATTGGTTAAAGCTTTATCTGCAGTAGTAAAGGGTTAGGAGACATGTTGCTATCCCACTATATAATTAAGGTTCTTACCAGAAGTGAAATATGTAGCTTATTATACCTCCTGACAAACTCAATAAAGTTTATGTTTCTTCATTCTTTTTGGATAAAATAATAATGACAAACATTTTTTTTTTGTCAGTGTGGCACCTAAATCAAAACAACTCTAATCCCAAAACCTTCCACCTTTTCAAAACCCAGAGTGACTCTCTGTGGGTTCAGGTCATCCTGTAAGCCTCTCAGTCATAGTCCAGACAGTCTTTTAGATCTGGAATCTGAGGGCAGCCTCAAGTGCCACTTGGGACATTGCTATTAAAAAAAAAAAGAGTAAAGGATATTTGCTGCCAAAATATGGAGATTAGTTGGGCACTTATAAAAGTCTTCAAGGGCACAAAAATCCTATGAAACCTAAGTACTTATCTGTTATTGAATTAATAATAAAGTATGTAGATTTCCAGGAAATTTATCTAAGATATTAGAATGTCATTATTCAATTTCAGATGAAATCATGGTGCACTCAGGGTGGTATGGTCATAGACTACTCAATTTCAGGAAATTAATTAAAATGTGAAGTGTTTTATTATCCAATTTCTTGAAAATTACCATAACTATTTAATTAGAGGATATAGGAGAGGTTAAAAATCAAATTTTAATTGATCCTAAATGATCACACAGCAGAAATATTCCTTGATGAAAGTTATTGAATGAAAAATGAAGAATCTGTGATCTCTGTGGATTTATATCCTCTTTATGTTATCAAAGGAGCTTTTGGAATGTGAAAGAAATGGCATTCCTTTTCCTCACTTCTAAGTCATAATGCCCTGTTTCTAACATTCCTGTCTCTTGGACATATTATAAGTTTTCAATTCAAAATTCTTAAAATTTTTAATAACTTGTTTTCACAGTCCATACTGAAACTCTTAGAGAGCTCACAAGAAAAACAGAAATGCTCCTCTACACAGTGAGAGAGGCAGAAGACAGACGCACCAGATTTCACTGCACTGAGCTATTGCTCTGCTGCTGTGTTCAGTGGCTTGTCTAAGAAAATGGGATGTTACTAAAATCTTTAGTGGCATATCCATCAACAGTAATTGAGAATAAAACGTGTGTGAAAGCAGAAGCGCTCGAAGGGTTTAGTGTCAGACTCTAGGACTCTTTGAATATGAAACACGTATTTTGCTTTACAACGCTATATACTATGAGAATCTGTGATAAAATATGCTGAGAAAGAACTCTGGAATTCATTCTCTAAGCATGGGAATGACAAATTATTTTTGCTGCACTTTTAGGGAAATCTAAACCTAAACTAAACAGTGTTCCAGAACAGTTCATCTGCACATCTACAGAACCAATAATTCACTCATTAGACAGACAGTAATTCCATAAAGAGAAAGGTATGCGTGTGTGTGTATATGTGTGTGTGTATGTGCCAGTGTGTATATGTGTACATGTTGTATATGTGCATGTCCATGTATGCATGTGTACGTGTGTGTATGTGTGTGTGGTATATGTGTATGGTCTATGCATGTGGTGTATGGTGTGTGATATGTATTTATATGTATGTGTGCATGTGTGTATTTGTATGTGTGCTTGTGGTCTATTTGAGGGGGAGGTGTTGTGGGCTAGCAGTGGACCATGTTCTCAGATATATCTAAAAACTGTAGTGGAAATGGATATAAGATCATTGAGTTTGAATTCAGTATGTCATAGCCTTATATCCCAGATTCAGCATGAACAGACTCACACGATCTTAGACAACTTACTGAAATAATTTTTTCTTCTGTAAAATGAATTAGAGAAAGTGTAATGAGAGTTCATGTGATATAGGTCACTTGTAAGGAGGCTTTATGTTAATGTATGATAGTGTTTGACAGAGACTCAGGTGTGCATAAAGACAATATGATCTGTTGTCTCATTGTTAGCACAACATTTCTAGCAACAGTCTGAGCTACAAAGAGCATAATCCACTTAGCCTCATCTCACCATTATCCCCAACTATAGTGCTTAAATAAGTGACCTTCACTGTTTACAAGCCTAAAAGATCAATGATCTTTCAGCAACAGTTCTTATCAACTGATAAAGGGTGAGGTTCCCTGGTGCATTTGAGGTAGAGTATAATAAAGAGCTAAGTATTCTGCTGGAACCTCTTAGTTTTTCTGATGAGGAGGTGTGAGAATCCCTAGGCACACTAATTACTGAGGATGCTGGAAGAGTAAGAAAGAAGAATCAGTACTAAGTGTAAGGCCAAGTAATTTTTAAAACAACTCATTTTTTTTGCATTTTTAATTGTTAGTTCTTTGACAATTTTATACATGTGTGTAGTGCTGTAGCTAAATTTCCTTCTGGGAGGAGCATATGATGCCTGGCTCCCTCCTCCATTGGTTCCTACAACAAATTGTGTACAATTTCTCCAAATTGCAGTCTGGGAAGCCAGTGAGTTTGTTGAGTTTATTTATAGAGCAAGGAGTAAGGGTTTACTTACAGGTGTATGGGTTCTCCCTCCATGGCCACACTGGAAAGTCTCCATTCAGATATGAATTGTGACTTCTCAGCAGCTCTACAAAATGGTGATAGACCTTTCCTACAGCTTCCTCTGCTTATATACCCTTAATCCTTTCCCCTTGTGCAACTAGGGCCCACTCATTGGTTGGGAGGTGTGACTGACTCTCTGCCCCTCCTTTATTGTAGAGGGTCAAAAGTCAATAAGTTTGTGATGATCCTAGGCTAGCAGGAGCAACCACTCTTGGAAAGAAGGCATCTGTCCATAGCTTGCCAGTCACAGAACAGTCCTATGCAACAAATACATTCTGGTTACCCACTCTCTCTACTTTATCTTGTCTCCCCCTCATACCAACAACTTCCCTCTCCCTACCTGCTCCTTTTCCAGATTCTGGACATTTGGTTTTGCTTTGTTACCTATTTAACTTAACCAGGGCCACCAGTTAATACTGTGTTAAATAATGGGTTGAGACTTTCCATTGGAACTGGGTGGGGACACTGGCACGTACACAACTGAAGGCAATTGACTCCCCCTTCTGTGAATCTGTGGGAAACTGTTTAGAAGGAAATAGCTCAGCAGTGAGGGGTAGGATCTCCTACGCACTTCCTTTATCATTGACTGACGAGTGATAGACTAATTCTTGTGAGGGCCCAGTGCAGTCATTTGGGGTTGTTCAGAGTTCTTAATTACAATGGCAGTGTATTGCCCATTAGATAACATTTCACAGACCTCCTCTTTATCTTCAGTCTCTTACATTCTTTCCACTCCTTCTTCCACAATGGTGCTTGAGTCATGAAAGTGATGGCATAATTGCCCTGTTTATGGCTGAGCACTCAACCATCACTTATTTTCAGCACCTTGTGCAGCCATAAATCTCTGCCTTCAATGTAGTTTACTGGAAAGAGAGGCTTCTCTGATTAAGGCTAAAAGTGAAAATTGTAAGGTTAAATATATGTATTTAGAAGGCAGTTTAATGCTATGTCAATTTAGTTAAACAACAGAAATAAGTTCCCCCTTAGGTTCTTTGACCTACCCTGCTATGGATTTTTGAGCGAGTTTACAGTACCATGTATAAATTCATACCTGTGAAGCATGTTTCATATCCAGTTAGAGAGCAATTTTGTTACTACCAGAGAGCCATACCATTATTGAATAAGTGGGCACATCTTGCCTGAGAGGTTATCTTAGTTTGTAGGATGCACAGCTGGGTAAGAGCTTTGGTAAACCCCCTGGCCCCAGGAGTCTGAAAAGCACCTTCCATTATTGTGAAAGTCAGCTAGCAGGGGGAGGCTTCCAGCTCAGT
This sequence comes from Nannospalax galili, assembly GCF_000622305.1. Lineage (NCBI taxonomy): Eukaryota > Metazoa > Chordata > Mammalia > Rodentia > Spalacidae > Nannospalax > Nannospalax galili. Next base: position 443,588 of record NW_008348573.1, on the reverse strand, counting down.
TCCAGCTAGCTATCTCCACATCAAATAGCAAAGGGGTGTGGTGCCTTCAGTGATGTGATCTTATTATCTAGTTCTGGTGGGCAATCAAGGATAATTAAAAGATTTTGTATTGTTTTGTGGATTTCTGGTACCTTAATGACTAAAAACTAACAAGGAGCTATTGCACACCTGCACTGTGGTTTTTGTTTAATAAACCATAGCATCTAGAAGGGGCTTTTCACAACCATAGAGGCTATCATAGATTTCCACATGGCATTTTCATTCCTTTCTTCATTTTTGTTTTCTAATTCCTTGACAATAAAAATAATAAAAATAAACCACTTTGGAACTTTTCAATTCTTGCAAATTCATGTCACTGTTTTATATACCTACCATGTATACAGACCTAAACAATCCTGGATCTGTTTGTTGAACAGAATTCTAGATTCAAGATCCATTTGGAGCAGCAATTTCAGATTTCAGGTAACAGTAGACTTGGTTGTATATGGGTTGCTAGGATATGCAATGCCTCAGTGAAGAGGGATAGAGCTAGAAAGCCTCTTCAAAACCAGCATCTGCCTCTTCTTGAACTGAATGAATTTACTCATTTCAAAGCAAAGAGAGGAATATTAGTGATTGCCTTATAAGATTTGGTAAGTATTCAATGGGATAAGGGGCTGGAGAGATGGTTCAGCAGGTAAGAACACTGGCTGCTCTTGCAGAGGATCTAGGTTCGATTCCCAGTACCCACATGGTGGCTAACAACCATTCATAACTCCAGTTCCAGGGGAGTCTGACTCCCTTTTCTGACCTCCGTGGAGACTGCATGACACTGGTGCGCTTACATACCTTCAGACACACTCATACACATAAAATAAAATAATAAATAAAAATATCATTAAAGAAAAGAAGGCAATGGATATGAGATATAAAGAAAACAACATGGCTTCAGGCTCATATTAACTATTCAGAAATGTATTCATCATTTCCTTCTTTTTCTGTGGGAAGAATATACTCAAGTATGAAATTAACAGTTTTTACTTGATGATTAAAAATTGAGTTGACCCAAAGCACTGCATTGTATATATTAATCCTTGTATCAGGTACACTAATGGATAAAACAAGAGTGAAACTAGATTGCCAAGCTAGCTTCAACAAACAAAACCTTACACTTCTTCAGGGTTTTATCAATTACACATTTCTATGTATTTTGCTTGGCAATCCGTAAAATGCTTAACAACTGTTATATCACATGGTTCTAACAATATTCAAACAATTCTGGTTCTTATTTTCATTAATAAAGAAGGTAGAAAACAGTTAATTTCTGAAATCCAAATTGAACATTACAGACATACCACATAAGACTAATAAAACAAATAGAAGAGGGAAAAGTCTCCACCTAATATGGTGGTATATTTCCCTCTCTCCGTCCCTCCCTGCCTCCCTCCTTCCCTCCCTCCCTCCCTCCCTTTCTTCCCCCTCCCTTGCTCGCTCTAACCCCCTACTCTCCCAAAATACAGACTAAAACTGACCCTACCATGGTGCTAATAGTGGAGAACTGAACTGTGGATATGCTATCTACCCCTGTGGAAACTATATTCTAGTAGTAGAGTCAGGAGCTGTAAAGAAAGAAACAAATCTGTGACATTAAGGATTACAGATTGTAATTTGTGATGCTAGAAAGAAACACATGAGATGCAGTGCCAAAGGGAGTGAGTTGGAGCCAGGCTGCCTTAGGAAGGATGATCACAGTGCACTTCCTAGAGGAAGGAGCATTTCTGAGCCCTTGAAGAAGAGGCAACCCTGCCATGTGAGGAGCCAGGCAAGGGGCATGTTTATTTTATAGCTAGAATGACCTATGATAGCTCAGGTTCCTGATGTCTTTTGAAACACTCCAATTTAGCTTGGAGTATAAATCCTTGAGAGAACTGAAGGGTTTCTAGGGTTGTGCTCACCATTTCTACCCTGAGTACTTGCAAAAAACATCACTGCAGAGTCTACAAGGACTACTACAGGGTTTTCTGTACAGAGACACCAATGCTGTGACAAGTGCAACCTACTCTGGATTTCCAAATGTGCTTCCAAATGCTCTTTCATGTCGCTGCTATATTCATTGAGCATTTAATTCTTTTCTGAAGGTCCTTCTAAGGGATTATGTTTTTATTATGCCTTTGCTGCTTTATTCCCAATAGCTTTTCCTGGGATCACCAATGAGATTCTAATTCTGCATTGTCAACACTGGCACCTAAAATTCTCATTCTGCTCTGATATAGAAAAAAATCTTTTGAAAATAATACTGATCTAGACAGGATTAAAAAGAAATCTGGTTCCCTGAAGACTGTAGTGTAAATAGAGCAGCACATGGCCAGCTGTCTGAGGAAATCTCTTTGATTTTATTCTCCTCCCAAGAGTGCAGAGAGCAGGGTTTTTCAGTATATCCACCAGGATACTAATAAGATGCTAAATGAAAATACCTATAAGATATCTGTATCTGCTAATAAATCCTCAGGCTTATATATTCTGTGGATGTGACGTGCTGTTATTTTTTGACTTACACTGAGTATTTATTTTGCAAACTAACCAACCTCTTTACCATCAGGTTCTGAATTCCAAAACAATGCTATCACATTATGTTTCTTTCCCTGCAGCATCTTTGGTATTTCCCTTGAGACATCATCATGCACGTATCTCTGAATGCAGAGTGATGTAATAAACTGGAATAAAATATGACTTCAGAATACAATGATGACACCACAGGCAGGCCTCTTTAGCTGTTTTTGTATTGAAAATGCAGCAGGACTATTTAAGTGTTATGGCACAGAACATCTTGCTTAAAAAAAAAAAAGCCCCAGTCCTGTATGGTATTCTAGTTTATGGATGATATTTATTGCTTTTGTATTCCTATTGTGTGCTTTGAAGTCAATTGAAATGCAAGTGCTAATGAAACCTCCGCCATAACACATTTATTCTTCCTTCCCAAAATGAGTCTACAAGATGTAAATGACTTACATATATCAACTGCTCAGGTTTATTGTTTTGGGTTAATTTATTCACTGCAATATTCTTAATGAAAGTAATGACTCTTATACTAGTTTGTATATTCACATACTACAGTTTTATTAAATCATGCTGGGAAAGTTCACAATGAAGGACCTAAACTAAAGTTCTCTGCTTCATCAAATATATAAATGTACTCCATTTCACAAATATCAGCCCTGTATGTTTGCTAATCATTGTTCTTAATTTCAATTCATCAAATTCTTTAAGAACAAGATAGTCCAGTGTCTGTCACATATTCTTTTTGCATCATTTTAAGAAGAATATTAATCAAAATGACCAAAATTTTGACTACCTGAAGTCTATTGCAGTATATTTATTTTGAAAATTTGAAAATCTAAAATAATCACTTCAAACTTTCATCTTCAATGTTTGCATTTCTATGATCATTTCTATATTTCCAGAAACAATATGTTTTAGAATTAAGGGAATTGCTCACTGAATGAAAACAGAACTATAGTGTGTACTTCACTATAAACATTGTCTAGAAAAGCAAAACATTCAATGAAATTATTTATTGTGCCACATATTTTGACAAAGCAACCTCAGAAACATTTCTTTGTGTCTATTCTTCTTCATATTCCCAATGTTTTTTGCTGGTATGGCACCTAGCAAGCTCTCCTGAAATGCTGCTTACTTAGTAAGCATCCTATAATATGTAACTTCTTACTCCCTGCCACAGCTGTCCAAACCTGGCCCTGTAGTTCTCACTTTCTTCTTTATTTTTTTTTTTGTCAGAAGTTATTGAATATTTTCAAGGGGTCTAATATTTGGAATAATCTTTAATTCAACCCCTCTAAAAGACCTCCTTCCAAATCTATAATGAAAGCAATTTCAAATAGATCCCCTTTCCCCTATTCCTGCTTCATAACTCAATCTATCCTGTTAAGTTTATCCTGTTATGCTTTCTAGTGCTTTAATTGATCTTACTCATGTTATTTGCTTGTGATCCCTGTATGGTAGTCTATTTTATCTTCTTACCTGTAACTATGATCAGATATTTTAACTACTTCCAATATTATAAAGTTTCAGTGGAACACAACTAGTTGCTGGAAAAATTCAAATTAAAAATACATTATGATTATGTCTCACTGAAATCAGAATAGTAATAATTTTAAAAAAACAAATAATTAGGCTGGGGAGATGGCTCAGTGGTTAATGAACACTGGCTGCTCTTGCAGAGAAACCAAGTTCAAGTCCCAGCACCCACATGGCAGTTAACAACAGTCTGTAACTCCAGTTCCAGGGAAATCTGAAACCTTCTTCTGACTTATGTGGGCATTGCACCACATGGTTGTACATACATGCATGTGGGCAGTACACTCAATGTATAAAATAAAAATAATTTAAAAATTAAAAAGAAAACTGATAACATCTAGATAAGATTGCTAATTACCTTTCTCTTCCAGTAGTGTGTAAAGCACCTTCTATACAATAGAAGCTAGCCAGTACGAATGAAGCTTCCAGGTCAACACAAGCTTGATTTCTCGCTGTTCAATGACTTAGGTATATGGTGTTTCAGCAATAGGATTTTACCATCAACACCTGGATCACTGGCAATAGCTTGTAGTATTTGTGGTTTTATGGACCTCATTGGTCAACAACTCTGAAAAAAGAAAACCCATTCCTGGCACTGACTTTTTATATGCTAACCTGTGGTATCTAGTAGGGCCACTGTCACCATGTTATAGGACAACTCAATTTAAATACTATTTTTTTTTTTGGTCTTTTTGAGACAGGGTCTTCCTGTAGCCCCAGCTGTCCTGGAACTCACTATGTAGACCATTTATACATGGCATGAATGTCCTGCGGGGTATAACCAACCATTTTATGATTGTTTTTAAGGCCTATTACAAAAGACAGAACCCACATCTGTCTCTGTTGTTGGGGCCAAGAATGTGTGGCTAAATAGAAAATAGTTCCTAAAGAACTTAATGGTATTATTCTAATAAAGGGACATAATATTGAACTACTTCCTAATGACTTATGATTATAGCCATCGATTAGTGTTATCTCTCACACTTCATCAGAGAATCTTCTTTTAGCAATAGATGGTGATTAAAATGAAGACCCACAACTTGTCAAGGTGCAGAGAATAAGAGAATTCAGATCAATCAGCACTAAATGGGGAGACATTTATATCTTACTCCTCCTTCTAAGTCTCAGAGATCATCTGGGGAAGGGAGTACAAAGATTATAAGAGCCAGAAGCAGTTGGTAACTACAAGGACACAATATTTTCCAGACAAAGAGAACAGATCCACACATAAACTCACAGCAATTGTGACAGGATGCACTAGACCTGTGTAAGCTCAAACCAGACAAAATCCCAGCATAGGCATGGGAGGGAAGCCTAATGTCCCATTCATAGTTGAGGAGCTACTGAAAACTGAAAGCTACGGGAAGGAAAATAAGTTTTCTTTAAGAATGGGGTCCTTGTTAGGTGGGATGCTCCAGTGGAAGTCCACACAACCAAGAGCATGTGGGCAGTATAAATTGGAGTCAATGGGTTTTGAAATAATGAGGGCACAATATTTTGTGGGCAAAAAAGGAGGGATGGATCTGGGAGAAGCTTGAGTAGTGTGGCTAAATGTGATAAAACAAATGTATGAAATTATAAAAGAATTCATAAAATATTTTTTAAATATAGAAAATAATGTTAGTGACAATGCAGATAAAGGGGAATTAATTTACTAATTTAAAGTAAATTAGTCAAGCCACTATTTAAATGAAAATGGAAGTTCCTCAAAAAGCTAAAAATAAGGGCACACACATTTAATTCCAATACCTGAGAGGCAGAGGCAGGTGGACTTTTATGAGATATAGGTCAGCCTGGTCTATATAGCGATTTCTAGGCTAGCTGGGCCTACAGAGTGACACTATTATAAAAATACTAAATCGTACAACAAAAATATAGTTCTAATATATGACCCACTTATGAGAATTTACCAAAATGACCCCAAATCATCATATCATAGACTTATTTGTGCATTAATATTCATTGCAATACTACACTACTCACAATAGCTAAGTTGTATAAACCTAGATTATCTGTCAGCATGTGAATGGATAAAGAAAATGTGATATACATGCACAGTACAGTTAAATTCAAACACAAAGAAGAATGAAATAGTGGTGTTTTCAGGAAAATGGATGTAAACTTAGATGATCCTATTAAATGTGTTGAGCAAGACAGATGTTACAGTTTTCTTTCACTTGTAGAAAGTAGATTTTATATGGATACATAGCTGCATGTATGTATATGTGGCATGAAAGCAGAAGTGAAACTGTCTAGGGACAATGAGTACTAAGAAGGGATCAATAAAGTTGAGAAACTTGTGGATTATGGGGTGAGGAAGCATGGTCGAAGTACATAACATGTGCATATGAAAATGTATTCATGAAACCCAGTAGTATGTAGAGTGACTATAAGCGATTTAAAATGTAAATCTTTCTTTTCTTTTTCTTTTTTTCTCTTTTTCTTTTCTTTTCTTTTTTTTTGGTCTTTTGAGACAGGGTCTACCCGTGAGCTCCTGGAACTCACTATGTAGACCAGGCTGGCCTTAAACTCACAGAATTCCGCTTGCCCCTGCCTCCTAAATGCTGGGATTAAAGGCATTCTCCTTTAATCCAGATTCCCCATATAACATGTGAGCCTAAATTTTAGGCCTACTTACTGTTTCAGATGTTAACTGTCCTCCCCATTGTTGACCTTAATCTACAACCATATTTTAAAGTCTCAGTATCCTTAAAATTCATTGCTTTTCATTATTATCCCAACTTAAATTTTCTTCCTGACGGTTGAGGAAGCCTCATCTACAGGTGAGGCTCCATTTAAGCATCTCTGTTACTCAATGATGAATATTCACTTGTTATCACTCTCCATCAAATTAATACTCACAATCTCCTTCAGATCCCTGCAGACATTTTCAACAAACTGAAAATCATTCGAATTCTTTACCATATTTTTCTTCTATAGTAAAATCCCATGAAGATCAATATTTCTTATTCCTACTTCATATTTTTTTAAGTTTGGCAAAAATATGTGCATGTATAGTGCTCCCTAAACATTTGCTAATGAAATTACATAAACTAAAATATATTTTGTGTTTATTTGTTTTTCAATTATTTTAATGATGAATATAATATAAAAGTACAATTAAGTTCTGTCACTACTGTAAAAAAGACTCAGTCCCCCCCCATAAATTTCTTTTTTCTATAGACTACTCCAAATAAGCAACCCCTAGCTCTGAAACTATAATAAGACAGTAGGATCTCTTCAAATGTCTGGCAAATATCTTTTAACTTCTTCAACCTTTATTTAAAGCCTTATTTTCTAACTTACTAGTTATTTTGCTTGTTCCTCCTTGAAGCCAATACACGTAGGAAATGGGAGGAGGACAGAGAGAAAGGCAAGATATAAGTGCTATGAAGAGCTCTGGAAGAGTTAAAGCATATATGTGATCAAAACACAAATAACCTGAGAGCTACAGGGCTCACAAGCCTTGTGCACACTTCCAGAAATACCAAGAGGTTTCACCCATTGTATGAAAAGCGTATATCACATGATCAGCCTTTCCATTAAAAAATATATTTTCTGAGTTTACAAAAGGACTTTCTTCTCATACTGATTTTCCACCCATGTGGCAAGCAATTTTAAGTCTGCTTTTGAGTGACAGCTAATGCTGCATCAGTGTGAACTGGTGAATGATCTCTTCCAAAGCAACAGTCAAGAAGCCTTTCAAAGAATGAAAAAGCTTTTGGTGAATAATCTGTTTTTGATTTAGATCACTGTAACTTACGAAAGGGCTTAAAAAAAAGACTACTAGTCTCACTGTCCATTCACTTCTTATCTCCCCATTCAGTTACAGGCGCTTATAGCACAGTACTGCTGCATTCTTTGTGCTAATGGAAGAAGTTAATTTTCATTTATTATTATTTTTTTTAGAAATAAAAATATATTTTATTGCTAGGAAGTTGATTTGTAACTGTATCTTTGAACAATAACAAGATGGTTTAGTTGCTTGGTTAATTCAGTTATGACTGATCAAAATATATCTGTAAAATCATGACACTTCAGGCTTATTTCAAATGTGGCAGCTGAAAGTAAGATTTCTCAGAGTAGAGATTGGGAGTGCTGGGATGCATGAGGCTCTGAGTTAGGTCACATCATCATCATCATCATCATCATCATCATCATCATATTAAGTGGTTTTTGTTTTTTTAAAATTTTATTATTTTTATTTTATGTGGATGCGTATATTGCCTACATGTAAGTAAGTGCACCATGTCGTGCAATGCCTGCAGAAGTTAGGAAAGGCTGTCGGATCCCCCGGGACTGGAGTTACGGACAGTTGTTAGCTGCCATGTGGGTGCTGGGATTTGAATCCAGGTCTTCTGCAAGAACAACCAGTATTCTTAACCACTGAGCAATCTCTCTAGCCTTGATCAGAGACTCTTGAAAAATTGGAAATTTCCTTACAATTAGTCAAGCCAATGTTAAAACATCTTTAGCCAGTGTTTTCTTGACTTTGTAGACATCTATATATTGAAATAAATAGCTCTTTTCTAGTCTATAATATATTGACCAGCTTTAATGTATCACATCCAAATTTATATACAAATTTTACATTGCAATTATATTTTCTTTATTATTATTTTTTTTTAGCATTTCATTACAGCTTTAACATATTCAGTAACACACTCCAGAACAAGAATATGTCTCTTTCACAAGTGGCTGTAAGTTGCTAGTTTCACAGAAAATTAATACAGTCATACAATATTGAACTCAGTATAAGCCCTGTAAGACATAATACTGAATGAGTTCTTAACCTTTAAAAAAGATCTCCATTTCATTTTAGAATATAGTGTTCCTTGCAGAAAGGCTCATTGTTTTTGCTACTAACACTGAGATGTTGGTGCATGCATCTCTAATCTGTATGTATCTGATTATTACTAGTCATAATAGGTTGCATTTGGATCCTTGGTGTCTGTGTATGTCTATAAAGTCATCAGGTAGATTTCAATGGCAATGTTTATCACCTCCACTAATTAACATGTCGTAAATTTTCATGCTTCCTCCTCAAATGTAATACATTTTTAAAAATTCATTGATTTGTGTGTGTGTGTGTGTGTGTGTGTGTATTTCATACAGAACATCCCAAACAATCTTATGTTTATATCTGCATCCTAAATGGCACCCTCCTACAGCCTCCCCCCTCCCACAGACTGGAGCCCATATACTCTGCCTTCTCTGTTAAGGTCCACTGTGTTATCAGTGCCCCCCAGCTATTACCCAGTGCTAGTCCATCTGCTGAATCTAGTTAGGCTGGGTCTGCTGTTCATTTTTCCAGTTCTATGCTGGGTTACTATCTGGGAGTCAATCTGGCTACCCTGGCCAGAAACTCAAAAGAAGGTATCTCCTATCTGGCATTGTTGCTTGTTATGTAGCCTTTAGCTATGCATATGGACTCTTAAGAAATTATATTGGCCCCTTTAATCTTTGGTTATACTTTCCTTTTGGGTTTTTAAGACCATACAGTTGGCCCAGATAAACCAATTTATCTTTATTCTTAAGGTCATTTGAGGATCTTTTCCTCAGGGGTCACATGGGCATTGGAGGAGCCCCTGGCTCCTTTCTTTTACCAGTTCTGCCTATGTGAAGATAAGTCAAAGGCCCTACTCGATCATGGTTGGCTTTGCTTGGAAGCATGGAGGAAATGATTCCTCTATGTTGACCCACCTCTTTGTACACTGGACACTGGTTCATGTCCATCTGGTGGTGTCTCCTTGGCCTCCTTGATCAAGAGGACAGGTGACCCACCACCATTACAGGACATTTTGAGAGATGCTCATAGTTCCCTGGAACTAGTTGGTCTAGGAGGGCAAGGAGCAAAAACTGTCCTTCATGCCCCTCTGACCAAATTATTATAGGTCTCAAAGTATCTGTTAAACATCCAAGAACGTTAGTTCCACCAGTTGGTACATTTAATTATCATGTGTCATGTAGATAAATCTTGGGCAAAGACCAACTGTTCTCAAATAAACCTTACCTAGACATATATTTCTTGATCTGCTATGTATAATTTGTCAGTAGACTGTAGGAGTAATATCGTTCCCTCTGGTTTTCAAAACTAGCTAGGGATTATTTATCTCTTGTGTTGTCTCACCCCTCCATCATGGTTTTCCCACTTGATTTGTATTTTTAAGACTTCCTTTTTGTGAGGTTTCCTTCTGGGAGCAGATTTGGATTGTTCATTTTTAAGGAAGTTTTTTTGAAAGTCAAAACTGAGTGGTAGATGGACACTTTGTATGGCAGTGTTGTTTCAAAATAGTTGAGTGTGACATATTTTTTCCTGGTTAATGTCAATATATTGATAGATCTAGTTACTTGGAAAAAGGAATTTTCTTTTTTTTTGTTTGCTTTTTAGTTTCTCACTGTAATTTTAATTTTGATGAGCAGTTCTCTGATTGCCACGTTGGAGACATTGTAAGGGACATATAAATTTACTAGACATTATGGTGTGTACTAATCCCAGCACTCTGGAGGCTGAGGAGAGAGATTGAAATTTTGAGCCCAGCCTGGGCTCAATACTCAGATCCACCCCCAATACATACACATACACACACACACACACACACACACACACACACACACACACGCTTACATTGCATTGTTGCATTGTTCTGTAAAATCAGCATTGACTTATGTGCTATGTACTGTGAACAATTGGTTCTAACATATGGAGTTAACCTGAGTTATAGAATACTAGATTTTTTCATTGTTGTTACGTGAATTGAATGTCAAAATTATCATCTGTGAGTTCCAAAATTGGGTCAGCCAATTTCTGCACAAGAGGAAATGCATTCTTCTTTATAATTGCCAGAGAATACCTTGGAAGAAGGTAATACCATTTATTTTCCAATTTTGTTTCCTTTTGTCATGAAAAAAATATTTTTATGATTAGCATTAAATTATACTTCTTAAAGTAGTGTGGGCAGGATAAAAGGAGGTGGAAGGAATCAAGATAGAAAACAGACACACTACACACTTTATATAAAAACCACAAATTTTCTCTTGAAGCATAAAACATAAAACATAAAGCATAAAGACTTCCTGCAGATTTTTACATACGCTAATCAGAAAAGAAGGAGAAGGGGTAAAGGTAAGCAGGGACAAAAAGAAGATGAGTAAATGCTGGCAGACAGTGGGAGGCAAAGCCCGCTATTTGACTAAGATTACTCTTAACTTCTGTGATGTGAGAAGCTGAAGTACAGAGATACCTATGGCATTATGCATTTTCATAGTGTTTTCTTTTTCTTTTGAATTGGTATCTACACAGAAAATTCAAAATACTTGCAGGCTTTCATGCTTGACAGTTCTTACCAGAGTATGCACTCAATCATCCCCTTCAATAATAGAGGGGTAGGAGAATTCTCTTTCTGGGTAGTTCTTGGTCATTTAACTTTCAATGTACTGCATTCCAGAGAAAACTCTCATCCCTATTCCAGACATTAGTTTGCTCTCAGGTGGCTAACAATTTCCTAAAAACCAATTTTATCACATCATAGTCCTGTTTTGTGCAAATGATATTTAGCTTGTAAATGACAGGCAGTAACATTACAATGTTTTTAATGCTGTTCAGATCATGAACAGCCAGTAACATAATAGAGCTAGTCTGCTATTGCAATAGTAAAATAAATATTTTTACTGAAATGCTTTAGATGGTTGGGGAATCATATATTGAAATAAACTAGAAAAGAGATACTTATTCTGAGATAAATTCGACAGGGGATCTCAGAACTAGTTCCTACATAATCATGGTGTAGGGAATGGGGTTCCATGATGGAATTTACAACCGTGGTTTAACTTTGAATGACTATAATAAAGAAAGTATGAAGGTTTAACATTTTATCACTTAGGAAAAGATACTTGAGGCTGCTTGGATTTTTTGAACATAATTCTGTCTCTCTAATTACAAATGTGACCTAACCAAATCCCAGAGGGTTTAAACAGAGAAAAGAATTGCCTTTTTAAGTGTACCAGCCAGAGAGCATATGTGTAAAGGTGAAGCAGAGGTTTAGCTCAACATGTTTGTTTGCCATATTGTAGCTGAGGTTTTCCCTCTTTTCAACTGTAACTATAGTAGGGGAAAATGAATACAGAGAAAAAGTCCAGCATAAATAGTGAAGTCAAGATAGTCTTCAGATGGTCTCCTATTGACCAAAGGTGATTTTAATCTTTGAAAACTGGAGGCCTGTTTTAAATCTATGGGATCTTTAAAGAAATGTTTTATTTATTTTTAATTCATGTGTATGAGTGTACTGCCTACATGTATGTAAGTGTATCTGAGTCATACAGTGCTCGTGGAGGTCTGAAGATGGTGTTGAATCCCTGGAACTGGAGTTACAGACAGTTGTTAGCCACCATTTGAGTGCTGGGAACCAGGCCTGGGTCCTCTGCAAGAGCAGTCATTGGTCATAACTGCTGTGCCATTTCTCCAGCCCCCTATGGCATCTTTTTGACTAGGTAATAATGGTAATTTCTGGAGTTGGAAAGATGGTTTAGCTGTTAAGTTCACTTGCTGCTTTTGCAGAAGACCCAAATTTGTTTCTTAGCACCCATATTTGGTAGCTCACAACTGGCAGTATCTACCTCACTAGGAGAAAAAAGGTCCTCTTCTGGCATCTATGAGCACACACTCTCCACATGTACCATATACTCACAAACACATGTAAATAAAAATAAACCTTTAAAAATCGTGGCAATTTGTTAGTGCTAAAGATTATTATGCAAATAATGAAACATTATCACTAAGATAATTCTGATAAGTTAAATTATTGGCTTTAGGATTACTACTATTTTATATAAGGAAGAATAAAAATGCAAACTTTTTGGCCATTTATTGTCTACAGCAGAAAGAGATCCTGAAGGATACTATTGTAGCCATAGAAAGTATAGGTATTTTCTATTTTGCAAAACCTGGAAATTTAATACTTATTTAAAAACTTGTATTAAAAATTTCAAGGAAAAATATAAAGTTTTGTTTGAACCTATTAATATTAGTAAGACATTGGTGTTCAGATATCATAGGTACCTTTAAAATAATTCTAAGAGGATCTGTACTTTTCTTGATAAGACTATCAAAGTTTCAAAGGCCATTAGAATTATTAATAAATCTATCAATTTTAATGATATTAAATCAGAATTTAGTGGATTAAAGACAGTCTAATTTCACATAGCATTAAAATAAAAAAAAATACTGTGGTGCTGGAGAGTTGGCTCAGTGGTCAAGAACGCTTGCTTTTCTTCCAGAGGACCCAGGTTTGATTCCCAGCACTAACATGGTGGCTAACAGTGATCCATAAACTCCAGTTCCAGGAGCTCGACGGCCTCCTCTGGCCGCTATATGGCATTGCAGTTACATACCATAGATAAAACACTCACATTAAAAAAAATAAAAATACTAAATTAAATATTTTTTAAAGTCATGTGCTTAATGCAAAGTTTTTTAAAAAATGATATATTTTTAATTACATGCATGTGCACATGTTCTCAGAGGTCAAAAGGTTGTGTCAGATCTGCTGGTGCTGGAGTTACAGGTGGTTATCAGCCTTCTGATGTGGGTGCTGGGAACCAACTCAGGCAATCTTAACCACAAGTTCCCCATCTCCTTGCAAACCTTTCCCTAAATGATCAGTATAATGCTAATATTATTAACAATCGAAGGTTTCCCCAGATATGCATTTTAAATGACATCATAGACAATTTTCTTTAGTGTAGACAGAAAAGAAGACCAAGACATATTTAAAAATAATTACTTTGATTTGCCAGACAAAGAAATGAAAATATGTGGAGCATTAACTTGTCTTTTCAAAACAATGTGGTTTATTCTATTTTAAAATTTTCTTAATGTTTTCATTTTCTTTGAGAATTTCATACAATGTATTTTGATCATATTCACCCCCAACTCCTCCCCTTAACTCCTTCTCGATCCCCCCCATGTCCCTATCCCCAACATCATGTCTATTATTGTCATTATTATTATTATTTTAGTTTTTTTGAGACATGGTCTCCCTGTAGCCCCAGTTTGCCTGGAACTCACTTTTTAGGCCAGACTGGCTTTGAACTCACAAACATCTGCCTGTCTTTGCCACTCAAGTGCTAGGATTAAAGGCGTGTGCCACCATCAGTAATATTATTATTGTTTAATAACCCAGTAATCTTATAGGGTCCTTCCATTACTCTTCTAGCACAGCTGAGGAAATTGAGGCTCAAAAGGGTCAATTGCTCAGTCTTACAGCTACGAAGAACAGACCTTCAAACACAGGATGGCCTTCCCCTGGAATCCCGTGGCTTTTGTCTCTGCTCATCAGCCTATCAAGAATGTATCTCCTTCACCTCTCCAGTCTAGTCATCATAGCAGAAGGACAATAAACAACATTGAACTGAAGTGACACAACCCAAGCCAGCTCAGATGCATATCAAGTTTACAGATCTCATGTGCTGGCTCATGGCAATAACCACAAGAGGGAGGACACAGGCTTCCACTGTTTAAGAGCAAGTAGGCCCAGGCCAAGTGACTCCAGACTCTTAGATGGAGAAGAAAAAGAAGTGTAACTAGGTAGGACCACTTCACAGTGTCCACATTCACCTTAGAGTAGCACTTTTAAAGAGCATGGCAGAAGTTGTGAATGGTAAAAACTATAAAAATGAGGGGGATGAGTCCATGTATATAGCTAAAGGCTACATAAGAAAAAACAGTGTCAGACAGGAGAAACCTTGCTTTGAGTTGCTGATCAAGGTGGTCCAAGAGACTCCCAAAATTACACAGGCTATTGCTACAGCCCTTAATTGCCTCCCAGACCTTGAAGTTAAGACCCTATTCCTAAAGACAGGATATATTTTGGATATAGGCTTTGGAGCAGTGGAGCTGGAACTGAGCTGGAAACCACTTCCCCTGAAGGCTAGCACTTACAGATTTGGAGAGCTCTACAAAAGCTGCTAAGGGAGAACATCAATTGATGGTCCAACCCCAGCTTCAAGGCCTCATAATCACATTAATGACTGGCAGAGCAAATGGCATTGGTGTAGTAGTGGCACTTTTATCTTGGGGGCAATCAACAGCTGCCTAATTGGACTTAGAACCCACTCAATGGGCTTTACATGTGTAGTACTATAAACAGAGAAATACACATAGCTGGAGAGATCATATTGCGCCTTTTAAAGTTTTCTTTTTGATTTATTGTTTACCGTAAATGTTTGTGTGCCCATTACAATGGCTTCTAATCATGCCTTCAGACATAGGTTGGGGCCATAAACCAGTATAGACACCATCATGTGATTCAAGCTTGGGAGAACCTTGGGCTCTGAGAGATTTGCATGGACAGTGTATAGGCATGAGGCTGGGGCTGCACAGAACTTTGAGGCCAAACTCCCACTCTAGTGTACCTGGAAAGCAGGAAGTTTGCCTTAGTGCACCATGAAGACAAATCTATAAGTCAAAGGTTATTCTGGGAAGATATTCTGGAATATTAAATTAAATTAATATTTTCTTTGTATTGTATGTATATGAATGCATTGCTTGGCTGTAAGTGTGCCCATGTCATGCAATATCTATGGAGGTTAGAAGAGGGCATCAGATCCACTGGAACTGGAGTTAGAACAGTTCTTCACAGCCATGTGGGTGCTAGGAATCAGTTGAACTGAGGTCCTTTGCAAGAGCAGCCAGTGCTCTTAACTACTGAGCGATCTCTCCATTCTCCTGGAATATTAAAATTTAACATTGTTTTCTTAATGGATTTTTAGGCTTACTCAAAGCATACTATTCTATTTTTTTTCTTTCCCGTTTCTTCTTTTTGAATTGAATGTGTCCACTCTATGCCTATTCTTCAGTATTTTAGAAGCAGATATTATTTCACAGGAACAAAACAAAAGGATGATTTTTCTTAGAATAAACTGTACTTTGGGTATAGCTTATATGCAATTTAGATGATAATGATAACTTGATGATACCCTGGGCTTTAGACATTTGACTTGATAGAACAAGTAAAAGCATATGGGGCCACTTGGATGGAATGATTGCTTTTTTTATGGTGCTTGGGATTGAGCCCAGAGTCTGGTGTATGATAAGGCAGGTGTTCTATCACTAAGCTATATCTCCAGCCTGGAATGATCTTTTTGCATGTGAGAAACACATGAATTTGGAAAATTGGGCAGAATGTTATGATCTGAATATTTGTGCCTCCTTAACATTTCTATGTTTAAATCCTCACCCTAAATTGATATTATATAAAGGTGAGGCCTTTGAGGATATGCTAAAGTCATGAAAAAGATCTGTCACAAATGGGATTTAACATTTTATAGAGTAGGTACAGGGAGCTTTAATCATTTCTATCACACAGACACCCAGCCAAGACAGCAGCAGGTGTGAACCAGAAATCAAGACTTCACCAGGTCCTGATTCTTCTGGAGAGTTGTTCTTGGACTTAGGCAATTTCCAACACTGTGGCAAATTGATTCATTTTGTTATAAGCTACTTACTTTTTGGTATTTATCTGTTATAACATACTGGTCAACTAAAATACTTAGGAACTAGCCTCTTAGAAAATTTTATGCAAATAGGGCAGTAGTAACATTTGTAGTCAACACATTATACATATTATGAATATATTCATCTTGTATGTTCAGGGTCTTGCATTCCTTAACCAACATCTGAAACCATATGTATCTCCAATTATTCCTTCCTTCTATGAGTTTGAATATTTGAGATTTAACTTAGAATTGTGTTCATACAGTATTTACCTTTTGAAATGTGATTTATTTCACTTAGCATCATGTCCCATTTGTGGTTCGTGAATGAAAATATTCCTCAAAGATTCATGGGTTTGCATCCTTGGTCCTCAATCTGTGGTTCTGCTTTTAGTATTGTGATACCTGTAGGAGGTGGGGTCTTGTTGGACAAATTGGGTTGCTGGTGGTAGGCCTCATAAGTAAGTTTGACCCTCTTGTGACCCTAGACAACTCTATATCCAAGCTCTGCCAAGATGAGCAAATTGCCTCACAGTCCAACTGCCGGATAACAGGTGCTCTTGATATCATGGTTGCTCATCCACAGTGGACTTCTCAAACCAGGAGCCATAATAAATCTTTCTTATTTTAAATTGATTCTTTCAAATATTTTGTCACAACAGTGAAAAATTAATAAGCAATACATACCCGATGCCCATTAAATTACCAACACTGACATTTCTTTTATATTTTTGGAACTAAAATATTCTCCTCTGAATATACATGTCATATTTTCTTTATTCATCTACCAATAGATACTTAGGTTGTTTCTGTATTTAGAATTTCAGGAATATTTCAATGAACACACATGTAAGTATTTTTGAAAAACCTTCCTTCAATTTGATTCTGTATAAAAATCCAGAAGTTGCATTGATGGATCACAAGACAGTTCTATTTTTAAAATATTTTGAGAGTCTTTCACAGTGTGTTCTATAATAACTATGCAAGCATTTCCCATGATCAGTGTATAAGGGTTTTTACATTCTTGACAATACTTGGTACTTTTGGAAAATAATCACAGACAAATTAAGAGACAGGAAGTGATGTCATCGTGGTTTTGGCCTGCATTTTTTTGTTGAACACTGAGCACCTTTTCATATGATTACTAACTTTCTTTGAATAAAAAAATAGATGCATTTTGTTTTCCCATTTTATCACTGAATATTTTCTTCATACTGATTTGTATGATTTCCTTGGGTACTTTGACTATTACCTCTTAATCAAATAAATCTGAACATTTTCTCTCAATCCACAGGTTTTGTTCACCATGTTTTTCTTTTGCTGTGCAAAAACTTTGTAGCTTGATATAGTCCTGTCCATTTACACTTTGCTTTTTTATTGCATGAATTTTAGTGATTATATTCAACATATCATAGCCAAGATCAATGTCAAAGAACAATTGTACCCCAGATGTGCTTCAGTGTAAACTCATCCACTGGAGTCTAGTGAGCCCATCTAGAGATCATATGTAAGTCATACTCTCCTTCACTCATCAGCAACCAGTCTCTAATAGTTCTAAGTTTAGTGCCAGCCTGCCACCTATTTCTCTTCTCTCCTTTGTTTCCTTTTTAATTGAGCTGGCATGGGTCCTGTGCTCTATGCCACTATTGCCACAAGTTCACATGTGCAAGCTTCCAGTGGCCTTAAAGTCTCTGTGTTCATGAACCAGCCCTGGCACTTGCAATCTTCTTGCCTCCTCTTCTGCAATGTTCCCTGAGCCATAGGTAGATTAAAGTTCCATATAGGAGCCCTATCCTACACTCTGCTGTCTCTTATTCTTTAACACTTGGCCAATTGTGGCCTTCAATGTTCATTGCACTCTGTTCTATAAGAAGCATTACTGGTGAGAGTTGAGGGATGAACTAGTTTTCTCTCTATCCCTTGTTCCACTATGTTCCATGAGCTTTAGCTGTGGAGGTCCAACTGTAGATGTGTCACCTAGTACTGGGCATCTCTCAGAGGTATATTCTCTGTGTCTGATCAGGTGTGCAGTTCTGCAATAACCTCCATCTGTTGCAAAAAGAAGTTTCTTTGATGATGAGTGGTATGCTTGTCTATAAATAAAGGGATCATTTGTCCAGAGAGATGAAAGAGATAGTTTTCTCTAGGATCTATGGCCTCTCTTGCCAGGTGTATTTGGCTGAGTTTGCAGGGCTGCCCATGAGTTCCCTCCCATTGAGAGGGCTTTAAGTCCAATTAGATAGCTGTTGGTTCCCCCCAGAAAACAGTGCCACTACTGCACCAATAGAGGTAGTTTGCCATGTTATGGTTATGGTTATTAGTCTTTAGGACTAGGTTTGGCCATTGATTGTTTTTCTCCCTTGGCAGTTTACATATTATCATCTAGCTTTGTGATACAGCCAAACTTCAGTTAGAAGGATTCCAGGTCAGTTACTGATCCATTGCTTCAAGTCCTGTATCCTAACTGTGTCCTATATCCCAAGTATGTCCTCCTACTGACTCTTCCCATGCCCCTCCCACTCCCTCTCAATTATTTCTTATCCTCTTCTTTGAGTACTAGAATTTGCAATATGTTAAGTATATTACACACTTTGAGGTGGAGTTGTAATCAAAGCATAACCTTACAAAACTTCAAGTTGCAATGGAGAACAAGAGGAGAGAAAAAGAACAACCAAAAGAAGAGAAAGAGAAAACATCTAAATAAAAACTAAATATTTTCTTTTTAAAAGTATTTTATTCATTATTTTTATCTTATGTATATGAGTTTTTTTCCACAATCACTCACCACAAACAATGGCTCCTATTCAATTCTCCTCTTCCAGAGATTCTCCTTCTTCATTTTGCCCAGTATTTATTTAAATAAGCTTTCAGCAACCCCTCTGTTTTCTTGATATTTTATAATGCGTCTGTATGGTTTTCTTGGTAATGCCCAATGTGTCCCATGAACTTATTTCAGTAACTTTTATTCTTTTTGTTATTATAACTATTTAATTACAAGTTTCTCTTTGAGTTCATTGATTCTGTGGTTTGATTGAGTCTGCTGTTGAAATTCTCTACTAATTTTTATTTACATTTATTATAGTCTTTAGCTTCAGAGTTGCTATTTTGAATATTTTCTTGAAATTTTGAGACTTTCATATAATATAATTTGGTGGTAGTTAGATCCCCTCCATCTGCAAGTCCCCTTACTGTACCCTGCCCAAATTAATGTACTGTATTACGTGTAATATATGTATATAATAATGTCCATAGAGTCTAGTTTGTGTTCCCAAATGTCCTTCAGTGTGGGTTCAGATACTGGAGTCTGGTTAACCTACTAAGAGTCACAACTTGAAGGAGCCTGACTCTCCCCCTCCCAGAAGCCATCGATTGCCAGTAGTTTCTTAGGTAGGACTGGGTTTCTTATCTACTTACCCATGTCCTTGCTGGGATTTTGCATCTCTCAACTCTTACCAGAGAAGCTTCCTTATGTAGCAGATGGTGTTTGGACAGAAACCCATAACTGGCCAATGTGCAGAGTGCTTATCCCTGAATATAGCACTATATTAAACTTCTGCCTACCAATGGTCCGAGATAATTGGGTTAGAAGGGATAGAAAGATTCTAAGAGGCAGTTGTGGCAGATGACCACAGGACAGAGTTTTTTAGACTGTCGGTTAGATAGTCATATGAACTCATAGAAAGAGTGACAACATGCAAAAGTGCTATGCAAGATCAAACAAGACTATTCTTTTAAATGATTGACTTGTATCTCTGTTGAACTTCTAGCTGTATTTATGTATTATTTTTATAATGACATTTAGCTGCCATTTTATGTTTTCTTGTAATTCACTGAGCTTCTTTAAGCTGATGATTTTGAATTCTTCACAGGCAAATCACAGAAGAGGGCCTTGGATTCCCCTAGTACTAGAGTTACAGATAGCTGTTAGATGCCATGTGGGTGGAGGGAATTGAACCTGGGTCATCTGTAAGAGCACCAAATGCTCTTATCTGCTGAGTCATCTTTCCAGCCCTTGAAAATAATTTTGTAAATAAATTACTAAGTCTGCAGTGTTCTGTTTTAGAAGCATAAAATAGACTATACCACCAGTAATGAATGAGTGCTGTGAATGCCCAGCCCATTTCAAGTTCTTAGCTCTCTTGAGTCATTAAAACTTGCAGAGTCCATCAGTAATCTGGGAGGAATGAGGCTGGAACATACTGGGTCAGCATTCCATACATTGAAGCTAAGTGCTTGCTATGCTATCAGTATAGCTCGTGGGAGAAATCATAGGCCAAAGGAATCCAAGAGAGGTTAAACAGTGAATGGAGGGAATAAAAACACTGAATATATGTCAGATGATATTGACGAGCACTTCAGATATGCACTTGCTGTCTATACGTGTATTCACTTCATGTCAGGATTAAACAAACAACATACAGAAAATTTCTCTGGTTTCAAAGTTGAAATTATAACTGGCATCATACCATCCATTACCTTCCTTGAGCATCATGTTTAAAATATACTAGTATCATTCTGAATGGACAAGCTTGCCACACAAGAGCTCATATTCTTTGG
Organism: Nannospalax galili; assembly: GCF_000622305.1. Taxonomy (NCBI): domain Eukaryota; kingdom Metazoa; phylum Chordata; class Mammalia; order Rodentia; family Spalacidae; genus Nannospalax; species Nannospalax galili. Next base: position 422,465 of record NW_008348573.1, on the reverse strand, counting down.
TTGCAAAGCCAGATTTCATGAAAAGTCAGTCTTTATACTTGATTCGTCTTACAAAGAAATCATTAATTACAACTTCAAATCTGATCCTGATATCTACCTGACATTTCCATACATTTTACCACATTTTTTCCTTGAGTAATTAGTGAATTAATCAACAGGATTTTTCTTCATTCATTTTTAGGTTCAATCTACACATTCCATTCCTAAATACATTGTTATAACTTAGAGCCCAGTTTATAAAAATTTTCTTTCCTGAAAACTTACTAATCAAGTCAAAATGTATATTACCCACACTGACATTTATTCAAAAAAACTGCGAATTTACATGCACAATGACTTATGAATCATCATGGCAACTTTATTCATAATTGCTGAAACCTAGATGAAATGAAGAGATACTTCAGCATGTGAATGGATAAATGGAAATGGAACTAACTTAGTTGTATGTTACCAGATGAGAGGATAAAGAAAATCTGGCACATATATAAAATGGAATATTTCTAAACTCTGTAGAAAAATGAAATAAAAAAAAATTTGTAGGGACAAGGATGGCCTAGAATGCATAATAATAAGTGAAGTCACCTAATCATAGAGAGTTAAAAATAACACATGTTCTCCCACATATGATGATCCAAGTCTAAAAGTATACATGTACATATGTAAACAAATACATGTGAATAGTATAATGTTTGGAAAGAAAAACAAGAAAGGGTAGTTTTTCTGTAATAATCTACACTTGTTCAAATCAAGTTCTGAATGTTATTCTTGTCTGTAAATATGGTACATATTTAGCATATAATAAAACATTACCTTTGTCTAGTGGTGTGGAAAACAGAGTTTTCTCTAGGCTCTATGAGTGTGTGTATTTGGCCATGTTTGCAGTACCATACATGAGTTACCTCCCACTGAGTGGACTTTAAGTAAAAATAGATAGCTGTCAATCACCTCTAAGATAAAAGTACCACTACTGGACTGATGTAGTTTGCTGTACAATTCATAGTTTCAGTTACTGGCTTTAAATTTGGGTTGAACCATTGATTGATTTTCTCCCTTAGAAGCTTGCATAGTGTTCTATAAAACTATGAGACCTTGGGGCTGGACAGATGGCTTATCTGTTGAGAACACTGGCTGCTCTTGCAGAGGATCTCAGTTCCATTCCCAGCACCCACATAGTGACTGACTACTGTCCACGACTCCGGTACCAGGGGAATTCTACACTCTCTTCTGCATGACATTGCATGACATGGATGCACTCATGCATGTAGGCAATACCCTCATATGCCTAAAAAATAAAACAAAATATTTTAAAACTATGAGAGCTAGTAATTAGGGAAGAGAGTTTTCCATGTCAGTTTCAGCTCCATTGCTCCAACTCCTGTATTCTAAGGATGTCCTGTCTTCAGCATTCAAACTCTGCGAGGTAATGAAGGGCTGTGGCAATAGTCTGTCTTATTTTGAGAGTCTCTTTGATTACCTTGACCAAGAACTTGAAGGGAAGGTTCTCTTTTACTTTTACTTTGACTGTGTTTCTTGTTGCATACCTTTCAGGTATACATACACACACTCATGAACAGATATTGAATGTGCATTTTTCAGTAGGTTTATAAACTAATACATTTCCCTGTGTTTTTTCATACCACCCAAGCATAATTTACCTCTCCTTTCTCCTCCATGTTTAACTCTCCCTTTTCCCTCCCCAATTAAAGTACCCCCATTTTCCCATTTTTTTCCTTGGTAATATCTGTCTTCTATTATCCCCCTCTCTCTTTAACTCCTTCTTCCACTTAACCTCCATGGTTCCTTGTATATCCTTCCATCCCCTTTAACCCCATTTTCTTCTTGGTAACATCTGTCTCTTACTCTCTCCCTCTCTCCAGGTCTTTCTTTCCTTTTACCTCCATGGTTCCTTTCCATTTTTCTGATTCCTGATTTTACATCATGATATATACTTACATATAAGGATTTGGTGCTAAGATCCACAAATGAGAGGGAATATGTGTGACTTGTTTTTCTGAGTCTATGTTACTTCACTTAGTATAATGGTTTCTAACTCCATCTATTTACTTGCATATTTCATGATTTCATTTTTCTTTATAGCTGAGTAGACTTTATCAGTGTACCATATTTTCATTATCCATTTATCAGTTGAGGTTCCCTGATTTTCACAAATGTAGCGTTGTAGTCAGGAGGTAACTAATTAGGGGAAATGTCTCTTTTTTGGTCAGTTTTGTTTTGCATCCAAAACTGATCTAAAAACAGCATTTATTCCATAAATAACAACATATAAGTAATTATATACCTTTAAAATTTTCAGTTTTGTCTGTCTACCTCTATTTATAAGGTGTTATAATGAGCTTAATTTGGAATACATAAGAAAACAGTCTCACAATTTTAAATAATTTCTTTTTAAAACATGCAATTGCTCGCCGCTATCTTAACATTATTAGTTTTCATTTCATGGAGATTATGTTTCTTGAGTAACTTGGAAACTCAAAATACTCACTGTACACTATACTTGTGTGTCATCAATTCATGCCCCAAACTTCCTGCTTAATGGAGAAAAGTCACTCCATTTTCAGTGGATGAATAAGAGCTAAAGTATATGGAACCAACAGGTAGGGAAAAACAAACAAACGAAACAAAGCAAATGAGGCTCATTTGTGGGCCGGACTCACAGCCATTAAAAGATGCTCTCATCATAGAACCTTTGATGTAATATCATCTTGAGTGATTTAAAAAAAGATCATACTTTTGGTATTTTTATGAACAAATGATGAAATGAGATAATGGGAAAAATAACTTGGGTATCCTTATATATAATTCTCATGACCGTTTGAGCTCTTGATGTGCTTTACTGCATGCCGTCCTCACGTTGAGTGAGTACAGACTTAGCCATTACTAGGGACAAGCCAGGGGAATCATAGACTTCATTGTGTTGTTTCATGGCTTCTTCATCTTTACAAAACACGAAATACTTATAATTAAAAACCAACACAAGAATTCCTAAGAATCATCTTTCTACTTATTTTCCTGGGCCCCACAAATTGATGAAAAATATTTAAAGGTTTCATCAGTGTGTTTAATATAACTTATTATGTCATCTGAGCACAATGATAATAAACAGTAGCTGTGTAGCCACTGTGGGGTTAACAAGAAAAGAACAGGGTTTAAGACAAAATTATCTAACTTCATTGTCCGTTTTCCTCATTAAAAGGAAAGGCTTTAAACAGAAGCCAAATGATTGCATTGGAAGTTGAAAGTAAACAATTAGAGACATTCCATTTTCCTTTCACTTTTCATTTTATTTTCAGTTAATAAAGAGCATAATCTATTTGTACCTGGCTTTGCCTTAGGAGTGAGAAGAAGATAATGAAAATATTTTACTATCTGTTTCAAATAATAAGCTGTTGTTTCCAAAGAAAGTCAAAACTCATGTATATTATAACATTATTGTTCTCAAGAGATCACAGTCACCATAGTGATTGTAATTACACGGCTTCATTAACTTTATACATTCTACCTGTTATGGGGGGGAGTTCACATTAAGAAAATTTGCATATACAGGAAATGAATGCCATTTGCAAGGATCTAATATCATTAAATATTTAGGAAGTCCCTATCAGGCAAAGGGATTTCCACTGGGATTCACTTTTCAGCATGCCCTTTATTGTCATTGTGGGCAAAGAATATATTTTCAAAACTCTAAAAATAAAATCTTTAGAGGAAAATATTAAAAGGGACTGTTTTCATAAATCTGATTTATGCTAGAACTTTACATTTCTGACACCAAGATTACATGACAAAATATATTTCTCAAAAATGTAACTATAAATATTCTGGGAGCTTTCAAGTGTATAAATTTGTTCATTCATGCACAGTGTCTACACATTCTTGAATAACCATAGTGGAAGTATGTACTAATGCATTATTTCATGCATATTATTTTGCTACTTTTTGATTTTAGTGACCATTTAATTCATTAACATACACTATAACTTAAAAATTCAAAGTGCAAATTCAAGGTGATGAAAGCATATTAAATAAGCAATAGACAAAAATGAATACTTAAAGCACAAAAGAGAAAACAGATGAACATTTTTTTAAAAATATCTAGATTTAATTCTACTACAATGAATGCAGTTTTGTTCTGTTGAAGGGCAGCATGATAAGAATGCTCCTGAGTATTCTGGAAAATAAAAGAAAAAATTTGGGAACAGGTGAGTAGCTGCTCTCCTTATAATGATCCCCATCCCTTTAGATTTTTATTCCAGAACCCGTCACATGCCGTCTTCCTAACGTATTTTTGCCACATTAGGGTTAATATCAATACTGAGAATACTACCATCACAACAGTGAAACATTCTTTGGGCAAATATGGAAAAGCCAGGATATTTGCCATATAGGCGTATAGTAATTCCCACAGAACTGTTTTGAAAATCGTATGCTGAACAACTCATATGTAGTTATAGTTTAATATATATATATATATATATAGATAGATAGATATAGACGATATAGATTTTGCTTTTAAAACTCAATAGTTCACAATATTCAGGAGATTTATTTTCTCCCACAAAATATCCTAGAACATTATAATACACATGTAAATTGTGTGTGATTCTTCAGTCTCTACCTTTATGAGTTATTAATTCTTCTGGAGAGGTTATATGTGTCAGGATTATATGTAAAATATTTAAAATTTATTTTTATTTCTATTTTATGTGTATGAGTGTTATGCCTGCAGGTGTTTATATGCACTTATGTCATGGAGTGCCCACAAAGGCCAGAAGAGGCAGTTAGATCCTCTGGAACTGGGGTTGTGGGTGGTTGTAGCCTCTATGTGGATGCCAGGATTCAAACTTAGGTCTTCTGAAAGAACAGGTAGTGGTCCTAACTGCTGAGCCATCTCTCTAGTCCTCGTAAAAAATATTTTATATAAGCAATTCACCTCAAATTATGCTTGAAAGCAACAATGTTCACAATGACACAGTTCAGTGTTGGTAACAAACAGATGCTTTTTAAAAATTAATCCTATGTCTTTTGAAATGTTCTCTAATCATGAAAGTTTTCAAAGTTCATGCCAAATAATTTAGAACAATGAATATGGTAAGTGAATGAACTAAATTATTATATTTTCCTTTTTTTTTTCCTGGGAAACAGTTTTGATCTCCTTTTGACTAAAAGCTGAAGGAAACAGGGTGAATTTTACTTCAGTAAATTTAATCACCTTTTGGATCAAAACTGAAACCTTATTTGTTCGCATAAAATCTTATAAGTTCATTTATGTCTACTTCTAAGTGGAAATGACCCCAAATCAATGGGCCTGTATTTAGATGGGTCGTATACTTGCTATTCATTTTAGGCACAATAATCAATCCTTGTTTAGACTGGGAAAGATAAAACTCAAGGCCTGCTCTAATTTGGTGATGGTGATTGTTTCAAAGTACAAGAAAAAAGATTATAGATTCTTACAAGGATATCAACAAGTATTTATTTAGAACTCTGGAGACAAAGCAATGTTTAAAATAACTGTAATATGCTTAGACTCTGTTCTTACTGTGATGCATTGAGAATGCTAATAAGTTTCTTCAATAAAATTTTTTGGTGTTTTGGTTACTTTTAAACTTTTTTATTGCATCATTGCTATTTTCATAAAATATAATTAGATGGTGTATTAATTTTTTGTAGCTATGATAAAAGCTTTGGCCAAGCCATCTTATAGAAAGAAGGTCTTACTTGGCTTATGATTCCAACGGGCTAAGAGTCTATGACAGTCGGGAGGCTTGGCAGTGAAAGTGGCTGGAGCAAAAAGCTTAGGGATCATATCTTCAATCAGCCACAAAAAGCTGAGAGAATTTGGAAATCTGGAAAGGGTTAGGTACTCTCAAACTCCTCCCCAGTGACGTGCTTCTTCCAGCATGGCCATACCTCCTAAAGGTTTCATGACCACAAACTGGGGACCAATATCCAAATATGTGGGGCCTATGGGGGACATTCTCATTAAAACCATCACAATGTTTGCTGAATTATACTAACATTTCAAAAGTTATTAATATAATTCAGTAGTCTCAAATTAAGCCAGCATAGATGGAAGCTAAACAATGAAATGGTTATCAACGGTGATGGTGTTCTAGTTAGCTTTCTACTGCTGTGATTTCAAAAAAAAAACAAACAAAAAAAAAAACACAGACCAAAACCAAATTGGGGAAGAAAGGGTTTATTTGGCTTACAGCACAGTTCATCATCAAAGGAAGCTAAAGCAGGAAATCAAGTCAGGAACCTGGACCACAGACCATGGAGGAATGCTTCTTACTGGCTTGCTCCCCTGGCCCATGTCAACTTGCTTGACAGAGGCTGGATTTGAATTGGGTAAGTCACAATGAATTATTCTTTCTAGTGACGGACTCACTTGATCGCTCATTAAACAGACACTCTTTTCTCCTGCCCTGATTTAGGAAGAAAGCAGGGAGGGAGATAATATTAGAGAAAATGCAGCATAAAGTCTGGCTTGCTGATGACTTGATATTATGATGAACTAAACAAAAGTTACCTTTTGTGGAAAATGAACCCTGCTCACTGGAGGTTTAGAATAGTAGCATTGGTAGTTTAACACTCAACAGCTCATGTCCATAGCAAACAGTAACAGACATCCAAGTGTCACTAGGAAGAACAGCAAACAAGCATGCAAGGATGCTGATGTCAGCAGCATGCTTAAACACTCAAATAGTGTTTGCCATTCATGGAGTTGCACAAGGAATAGAAACATATCTGTAAATATTGACAACAAAATTTATGAGTATATAGGATAAGAAATTTCAGAACTTTAATAAGTAATTTATTAAGGCAGGGGCTTATGGCAGCATCAGGAAGAAAGCCACTTAGAGTGTAACTGCAGTCTAGGTGGACTTGATTTTTATTTATAAGTAAGACTTTTGCAAGATTAAATGGCACATGTCCAGGCATCCTATTATGGGAATATTATCTTGGCTGTGATGTTACAGCACTTTATCAGGTAACCTGCTCAATTTAGCACAAATACATAGACTGCATTTTATTTAACTTAAAATATTTTGTGAAAATAATTTGTCTAAGATGAACAATTATATACATTTTTGTATATTCCAACTAGTAGGTACCATGTTGCAATTATGAAGCATTTGATAAGTATTTGTTGAAGTGACATGTTAACAATTCCATGTCAGTACATCAGTTTAATTTAATTAAATTAAGAAGTTGAAGTCAAATGTAGTCGTTATCTTTAAAAGAATAATCTTGTTGAATAATCTTGTTATAACATGTTGAACCCCACAAATGAATTGATTTTTGTTCTTTATGCAAATGAATTTAGTAGAGATTGTACAACTACATTTATATTTCTTGCAACACTTGGTTGTAGCCATCTTGATTGGTTTAAGATGTTTTGTGAAATCTATACCTTTATACTTTATAAGAGGGGATAAAGCACTTCTCGACTGACTTGATAACATTGAAGAGAATTGCATGGGCAATCTCCTTTTATTACAGTCAATGGTCCAAGGATAGTGTAGTTTAAAATGTTCTTCTGAAATACTCTTATTCAAGAAAGTTCACTAAATGGCATTTCTAGAAGTCTTTTTTACTTTACTGCCTTTCTACTGAAAACTATACCTTCTAAAGAAAATTAAATATTGCTTTTAAATGAACATCACCAACAATGAACCTGCCACAATGTGATTTGTTCTCCATGTCTTTCCTGATAAATGTTCAGTTCACCCAGTAGCTCACAATGGGAATAGTGCCACTCTAGGAACCTATACCCTGAGCCAACATCTATTATGATATATTTAGTTACCATACAATGCCTTCTCCTTATTAACATTAATTATGTCGTAAAGGAAATTGGATGATTCATAAAAGTAGAAAGCACTTGGCTTGACCACATTATACAGCAGTGCAAATAAGAATTCTTAATGCTGTTTAACAAATGACTTTTTCACTCTTCATTAAAGCCCCTTGTTGCCATCCAATCTTGATTTTAGAAATTAAAGCTAACAACCAGATTGAGAGAATCAGGAAAGTGACAGCATGGGGCAAAGTCTCAAAGCCACAACTAACAGCATGAAGCAAAGTGAACCTCAAGCTATTGCAGCTCTCAGAGAACGCTGGGAAGGGGAGGGTTGCCTTTGCAGGGAAATGCAATTACAGCAACTCTCAGCTATAGGAAAGTACTTGTGAATGTTGACATGAAAGCTTTTTCCCTTAATGTTTTAATTAAATACCTAGAAGCCAACGCTTCTTCTCAGTTAGTGTCAGAACACTGCTTCTTGGTGGATAAATGTTTACAGCAAAAGCTCAGCCGAGGGTTTCCACAAACATGACTCTAAGAACTGAGAAGGCTTTTGTTGAGACACTTGAGATCAAGAAAGCAGTAGTGCTTAGAAACAAGCAGTGCAATAGCAGGGTGGTTTAATCCACCCAAATGTCAGTTCCTGGGTTGGAAGTTGGCAATCCCACCTTCATCTTCAAACAAAAGGGCACCAGTTAGTCATCTGTTTAATTCTCTTGCTTCAGTGTGTCATTTGGATGTTGAAGGAAAATCCCTTGATTCAGTCTGCCATTTCTGACAGCCTCCCTGTAGACCCCATTAATAAGCCTTTTAGAGAATGGAATGTAAAGTAGGCAGCAGGCAGCCCACAATCAAAATGGAGATAGAACAGACAGTAGAAATCTCTCCCTTTTGTGAAGATGGTGTTTAAGCGACCTTTGTTGAAGGGAGATATACATTCTTTGTACAGAATTAGAAACTGTATCTTTCAAGATATTAAAGCAGCATTTGTTGTACGATAATTTTGGAGGTCGTTTTAAATTTGGGAGTTTATGATATGATACAGAAAACCTCAAGTGATATTTACCAAATGTGCAAACAATGGCACAGACAGGAAGCCAGGCTGGCTTTGGGCATGCCTGGGGAATACCCTTCAGAAAACAAATATGCCACTCTTTAATGTTGGATTGAATCTCATTATAAAATTGAAAGCAAAATGAGGCACACTTTATCTATGAAACTGTTTCCACAAGAAAAACCTACCATTCTCTTATACAATAGAACTGTTAAGATTTGTAGAATTTTAATATTCTTTGGAAGTACATCATGTGTTAGGATTATGGTCCCTTTCTATGGAAACTCATTTTAAAATTCTCATATATTGAATAATTTTTAGTTGACGTGTGTATGTGTGTGTACTCTGAACACATTGTTCAATGTATCAAATGCAAATTGATGTATCAGTTCTATGGAGAACTCCTCTTCCAAATAACCTTTCTCCAGGCATTGCCTGATCTAAGGAAATATTCCCAAGTGCATGATTTCCAGCAACTCCAGGTCAACCAGGAGTAGAGAATTTTTAAGCAAGTAAAACAATGACAGACCTCCTGATTTGGAAAGATTGTTAATTTTTTATAAAATGGGCAAGGTCTTTTAGAGACCAAGAATGTACCAGAATCCATGATGTGCTGATGTTAACATAACTTTGTTTGGTTGTTATCAAAGATCAAGAAGCATGACCACAAAAACATGGAGATCATTTGTACCAAAGAAGTCACTTTTATTTATAGAGAGGCACCAGGGAAGTCACTATTTTTATGCAAACAATCCCTTAATAAAACACCAATAAAGCTTTTATGTACTTTTATATCAGTAAACCATTCAGGCATGTGTTTTAAAATACACAAAGGTAAAAATAACTGTTTTCTGCTAGGAATTTATTTCTAAGCTGTCCTTTTATTAGAATAGATATTAACTGGTATTCCTTTACATAAAACAGCAAAAACATGCATTCTAGGAATTCACACAAAATATGCATACAAAATATACTATCTCAAATAAGTGATGCTTACTAAGAACAAGGGTTAGATTACCTAGAAGAGATCATATACACTCACATATGTATAATTTTTGGGGTATTTAATGAAAAATCAATTTACTCTCAAGTGAAATAGATCAAAACACTGGCAGCCTCTGGCTTGCTCAGGTTTCTAATATCTGCAGAGATCCTGACATTTTTATATTTCTTATAGTGGTAACAAGTACAGTTGACTCAGAGGCTCCCTTCCACTGCCCCTTGTCATAACATTTATATGGTTGTGTTATGTGTATGTTTGAAAGCCAACTATGTGCTCTCACATTTTGTGGTAAACTTTATCAAAATATTTTGATAAACTTCAGCGACATGTTTTTCCCCTTCTTTTATCTACTTATACATGAAACCAGTATTTTGAAAGGCTACTTTTTCACTAGATGGTATTTTCAGTTGGGGGATGCATAGATTTCAGGAAAAGTAACATATCAATTTTAACAGAGCTTGAGAAAATTATCCTGTATGTGCAACACTACTCAGAAAATAAGTAATGTATTTGTATTACTTTTTGAACAATATATGATGTACCCATTTTTCAAAACTTGATTATACTTTAAGCAATGTCCCTTGTGGAAAAATACATTTTAAAACATCTCAACTTAACTTTGCATTTGAATGTCTAATCTATGGGTGAAAGATAGAAAACAGTATCTTTTTCTGAAGTTTACTCATGATTTTCTGGTTTTCTCTTGGTTCTCAGAACCCTGAAGCAGCAGGCAGCAAATGGTAGTAAGAGGTCCATTACTACAAGTCACAGACACTACCACGGAGTGAGCACTGCCACTACCCAGTCAATGTAAGAAGACTAACAACAGATGTGATCAAGCAATGAGGATTTCCCATTACTGACATATTTACATAGAGCAGGAATTGAATCAGGGAAAGAAAGGATGGGTATATGATATCATAGAACGTCCTAATTTTGAATTGTTGGAATTATATTTATTGAACTCACCACTATTGTTAAGAACAACCAATTCTACTTAGGTTAATATATTATTATAAAAAATAGAGCATTTAAGGAGTTAAACCAGTGGTCTTCTCATCAGTGCACAGCTAACTAAGAAGCAGCGAATTACATTTGGGTTGTGAGATGCCTAGGCTCAGAATGCAAGATATTGCTTTTTTGGTTTTCAAATTCTGTGTGCATCCTTTTCAAATTAAGGGACTTAGGAGGAAGGCAGTGTGCTTTCACATGCCCTACCTCTTACTACAGATTTGTAGATGGAAGTGGAAACTCTTACAACCCCTGTCCATATCTTTAATGGATGTTCCCAGGGAATGAACGTTTCTAGGACATTAAATGGGGAAATTCCAAGAAACCAATAATCTTAGCTACCTGTCTTCCACTCATCTAAAGTTCATTTGTTATTCCCATATTGACCTATATACCATCTGTATACTTGTATTCATTATCAATCTCCTAGAATTAAAATGTAAACAAACATACAAAAAACAAATCTAAGATGGGATTCTTAATATGATACAAAAATGGCAAAATCATTACTTGTTTTATGAAAAAGAATGAGTCTGCGTTTGGAAAAGCTGTGATCACCTTTGTTGTTTGCAGTATTAATCATTCAGTTTCTTTAAATGGAATGCAAAGTATGCACCTAATTTTTTTGAAATTTTGTGTATTTCATACAGAAAACCATCTTTATACCCTTTCCCCTTTGGCACCCTCCTATAGCACCCCCACCACTGGAGCTCATACTTTCTGTCATTTGTGTTAAGATCTATCATGTAAAGTTAGTGTCCTCAGATGTCCCTCAGTATGCACCTAATTTTTTAAAATAAAAGTACCCTTGTACCAGGTGTGGTGATGCACAGCTTTAATTCCAGCATTTTAGAGGCAGGTACAGGCATATCTCTGTAAGTTTGAGCCCAGCCTGGTCTTCATAGAGATAACATAGTGAAAACTTGTCTCAAAACAAGTATACTTAGAGCAGAAATGCATTTGAAGTTTTAGTGCCTTTAGATTTTTGCAACTCTTAATAGTAAGATGAAAAACCAGGTACCATTATAAATTAGAACAAAGAAAAATATTTTTTCAAAATTTTTCTGGTTATGCAAACAAAATTTTGAACACTTTTCATAAATACCCCTCTCTGATCTCTGCAGCAATATGGGTCAGGAGTCAACAAACTGTTTCCCAGAGATGAAATCTGGCCAATTATCTGTTGGTCCTTCTGGCTGTTTTTAAGGTCTTGGGAAATAAAAGTGATTTTTACCTCTTTAAATGTTACCTTTTAAATGACTTTTCTCGTATCTACATAACATCCTCACTGAAGGAAGCTGAATTATTTCTTAGTTTAAAAACTGCCAAATGCTTATATATGTGACCTTCTTCCCATTAGTTGGTTTTCTTCCATGATTATGAAAACCACATCCTGTTTTATATGATCCTGAATTATTAGGCATATACTTTCATTATATTTTTTAAATGACTGTGTTAATTTTTTCTTAAATCTTCTGTACTTCTGGTTGGTTCTATTAATCTGTGTTTGCCACTGAGTTTTAAGTTCCCAGATAAACAGACACAACAATCAAATTTTCTGTGCAAAAAGACACATATGCAGAAAATGTTGCACTGAGATCAAAGGAGACAGGAACCCCATCAAGGACTGCAGGCATGAGAGGGGGTAAGAAAGAAAGAAGAAGGGTTGGTTAGGAAGGTAGTTTGTGGGGCAGTTCTAAGGAAGTTTGAGCAAGGACAATAGGAAATCCTCATGGCAAATGAGAGTCCCCACTGACACATTAGTCCCATTATTCTGTTGCAGGGAGTCATTGTATTAAAACACCCACAGGAAGTACAATCTCATCATGAGTTAGGTAATAGTTTTCTAGACTGTTCCTGACATTGTTGGTCGATTATTTTTCTCTATTTGTTTCTAATTGTTTTAATAGTATTTGAGGTTTAGTTTTAACAATTAAGTTTGGAGAAAGAAGAGAAGAGAAAAGAGAATTTAAGAGGAGAGAGAGGTTAAGAGATGGTGCATTAATTACTTTTCTTGCTGCTGAGATAACATATCTGACAAGAAGCAAATTAGGGTAGGGTATATATTATCTTATAATTTGATCTTAGAAGGCAGGAAGGTGTACTAGGTGACACATCTGCAGTTGAATATCTACAACTAGGCTCATGGAACATGAGCAGAATAAGGGGTAGAGAGAGGGCTAATGCACCCTTCAGCTCTCACCAGAGGGCTTCCTTGTATATCAGAGTACAATGCACACAGAAGGCCACAACTGGCCAAGTTTTGGAGAAAAAGAGACTGTAGAGTATAGGGTGGAACTTGACCCACCCACAGCTCAGGAACCACTGCAGGAGAGGAGATGGAAAGATTGTAAGAGCCAGGACTGTTTCATGAACATAGGGAAGTGGAGACTTCCCGGCCAATGGAGGCTTGCTCATGTGAGCCCGTGGCATTGGTGGCATTGCATGTAGGACCCATGTCAGCTCAATTAAAGAAGGGCCCAAAGAGGAGGTGAGAAATAGGTGGTGGGCCAGCATTAGACTGAGAACTATTTGAAACTGATTGCTGCTAGATGAGGGAGAGTGTGACTTATATAAGCCCACTGGATGGAGTGACTAGACTCCAGGGGACACATTTACATTGAAGGACATTTGGGTACAAACACCTGAATGAATAGGGCTAAGCATGTATAGGAGAGTGCATGGGGTTCAGTGGGGGAATGGGTGGAGGAATGAGTGGTGGAGGGAGTCTGGATGTGCGTGGAAAACGTATGAAATTTAAGAAGCTCAATAAAAATTAATTAATTAATTAAAGGGAAAAACCCACCAGAGCCAATGGGGAGATTCACATTAAGACAACAACAGAGGGATAGATAAAGAGAAAGGTGACATTATTTTATTAGTTGATGAAAACACAGGTGTCCAACATCATTTATTGAAAAAGCTATACAAGTATTTGTGATTTTAAAAATTTTTATATTTTATTTTTGAGAATTTCATATGAGTATTATCTTTGCTCATTTAAATACCTCCCAGTCCCCCAACAACCACTCCCACATACCCCAATTTCCACTTAATTTCTTATTCTCTTCATTGATTATTATTGTTACATACACATACAATTATATATAAAATATGCATTATATATAATGCATGCAATATATGTATACATATATATACATGTGTGTCTGTGTGTATGTTGTCCTAAGTACATTTAATGATGTTTGTGTGCACCTGTGTAACTGTGTTTAGGGCTGCCCGTTTGGGATTAGATGACCATTTAGGGCTCTGATCCCTGGAGAAACAATACTGCTTCCTTGAGCATCCATTGATTACCTCTAACACTTCATCTTGAAGTGAGAACCTGTGAAATTCCCCTCATCTACTTTGGCATGTGCCTTGATTTTATAATTACGCAGATCTTGTCATTATACTTTGGAGATTTCATTGGTGTTTCATGTTATATATAGAAGTCATTGACTAGCAGCAGGTATCTTGTCCCTCTGACTCTTGCATCCTTTCTACCTTAAGCCTTAGGTGTAGATGTTGTATTGTAGATGTGTTATTTAGAGATGGGCATTTCACAGTAACATTTCCTTTGCATTTGACAGTTGTGGAACTCTGTATCACTTTCCATCTTTTGCAAAAAAGAAGCATCTTTGATGAGCAGTGAGAAGTATACCTTTCTGCAATTATAAGGATATTTATTTAGAATATAGTAAGAAATTTTGTTGGTCTAGGGAAGTGACAAATGTAGGTTTGTCTCTAGGATCTCTCTCTCCATCCATATATACTTGGCTAGGTTTATAGCACCACATGTGATTTCCCTCCCTCTGAGCAGGCCTTATGTCCAATTATAGAGTTATTGATTACCTAAAGGTGCCACCATTGTAACAACAGATATACTTTGTAGGGACACACATTCTTGTGGTTCATAGGATTTGACTAGGTAGGATAATTGATTGATTTTTTTCTCTTGGCAGTTTTATAATATCTTCTGATACTATGAGAGTTAGATTTCAGAGAAGAGACTTACAGGCCAGTTCCACTTTCACTGCTCCATGTCTTGTGCCTGAAGTATGGCATGTCTTCAGCAATAGGCACTTACCTTCAAGTTTTGAGAAGCAATTAAGGGCAGTGACAATAGCCTGTACAATTTTTTTTTTGAGACATGGTCTCCTTGTAGCCTCAGCTGGCCTGGAACTCACTTTGTAGACCAGGCTGGCCTTGAACAGAGATCCACCTGCCTCTGCCTCCCACATGCTGGGATTAAAGCCCTGTGCCACCACACCAGTCATGCCTGTGCAATTTTTGGAGTCTCTTAGAATATCCTGACCAACAATTCTAAGGTAGGTTTTCCTTGCCTGACATTGTGATTTTTGTTATATAGCCTTCAGTTGTACACATACACTCACATTTATATTATATGTGTGTTTAAAAAAAAATAGGTATTGAGCTTTAGTAGAAACAACAGGGTCTATCTGTCTTAACTTTTCAAAGAACCAGCTATTAGATTAATTGATTCTTTGTATTGTTTTCTTTGTTTCTATTTCATTAACTTCTGCTCTGATTTTTTTATTTCTTCTTATCTCCTGGGTTTGGGTTTAATTTTTTCTTGCCTTTCAAGTCACAATGCTAAGTGTTTTTTTTTTCTGCTCTTTCTGATTTTTGTGATGTAGGCACTTAGAGCTATAAACTTCCCTCTTAGGACTACTTTTAAAGTGTTCTAGAGATTTTGTTGAATTGTATTACCTTTTTGTTTAGTTCAGGAATACTTTTCTTTCTTTCTTAATTTCTTCTTTGACCTATTCATCATCCAGGAGTGTGTGGTTTAATCTTTATGAGTTCATGTAGTTACATGGGCCTCTTTCGGTATTGATTTGAAGCTTTACTGTGTTGTTGTCTGATAGAATTCATGGAATTCTTTCTTTTTTTTGTATTTGTTGAGGTTTGTTTTGTGCTCCAGTATGTGGTTAATTTTATATTATGTTCCATTGGGTGCTAAATAGAAAGTTTATTCTTTGGTACTTCTGTGGAATATTCGGTAGACATTTGTTAGGTCCAATTAATGTATGGTATCATTTAATTCAGATGTCTCTCCATTTATTCTTTGTCCAGTTTACCTGTCTAATGGAGACAGTGGTGTGAAGAAATCCCTTACTATTACTGTTTTGGGGTTGATCTGTGTTGTAAAGTCCTGTAGTAATGTTTTCATGAAATATGTTGCATCAGTCTGCATTATTTTTAGAGGATTATGTATTTTATTTGTGTGTGTGTGCGTGCACACGTGTGTGCATGTGCCCCTGTGTGTATATAAGTGGACTATATGAATTTAGGCCCATGGAGGCCAGAAGAGGCTGTTGAATTCCATGAATCTGGAATCACAGGCTCCTATGAGCTGTCTGATGTGGATGCTGGTAACTAAACCTGGATATATATGAGAAGTATGAGCTCTTACTTGCTGTTCGACTTCCTTTTTTATATATTTATTTTTAGTTTATGTGCATGAGTGACTTGCCTGCATGTACGTAAATATATCTGTGTCATGCAATAT
This sequence comes from Nannospalax galili, assembly GCF_000622305.1. Taxonomy (NCBI): domain Eukaryota; kingdom Metazoa; phylum Chordata; class Mammalia; order Rodentia; family Spalacidae; genus Nannospalax; species Nannospalax galili. The sequence goes on along the minus strand of NW_008348573.1, from coordinate 406,039 downwards.
CTGTGGAGGCAAGAAAAGGGTATCAGATCCCCTGGAACTGGAGTTACAGATGGTTGTTAGCTACCGCATGTGTACTGAGAATCCAGGTACTCTGCAAGAACAGCCAGTGCTCTTAATGGCTAAGCCATCTCTTCAGCCCCTAAAAATCTTAAGAAGCAGCACCTTGCGTGCCCTAAGGAGGCAGCTGCTTGCTTAACCTTTGCTTCTGTTTCTGTAAACACGCTTCCTGCTTGAAACTCCATTTCATAGTCTCATGACATGTAGGCTAGAGACCCCTGTGACTTCTGTACTTGGACTAGAGTCATGTATGTGAGAATTCACACACACCAATGACTATCCTGGATTGCCTATAAATATTCTAAGAAACTGTAGCTTGGTACTCAGGCTTCAGAGATTATTCTCCTGCGTCTCTGCTGGCACAAATAAAAACCTTGTAATTCTCCCTTAGACTCCAATGACTGTTCGGAGAGGGGCTATTCCTATTAACACATGTACTTCATCATTAGATTATTAAGAAGTTATATTCCTTTTTACCTTTTAAATTTTTTTAATTGAGCTTTTTAAATTTCATACATTTCCCACTCACATTCAGAACCCGTCCCAGATCCATGCCCCACCCAATCCCCTACCAAACCCTATGCAACTTTGCCATACATGCTGAATCCTATTCATTTAGGTCTTTGCACCCAAAAGTCCTTCAGTGTAAATGTGTCCCCTGCAGTCTAGTCAGTCCATTCAGTGGTCATATGTAAGTCATACTCTCCTTCATTCAGCAGCAATCAATCTCAAATAGTTGTCAGTCTAGTGTTGGTCCAGCGTGTATTTCTCACCTCCCCTTTGGGCCCTTCTTTAATTGAGCTGACATCGGTCTTGTGCTGGACACCACCACTGCCATAGGCTCACATGAGCAAGCCTCCAGTGGCCTGGAGGCCTTCACCTCCCTGTGTTCATGAACTGGCCTGGTTCTTACAACCTTTCTCCCTCCTCTTACACAAAGGTCCCCGAGCCGTGCGTGCGTGCAGTCTCACATAAAAGTCCCATCCTACACTCCACAGTCTCTTATTCTCCAAAACCTGGCCAGTTGTGGCCTTCTGTGTGCATCATAATCTGACCTCATTGAAGACTCCGGTAAAGGTTGAGAGGTGTGTTATTCCCACTCTCTACCCCTTATTTTGCTATGTTCCATGAGCCTTAGTTGTAGAGATTCGACTGCAGATGTGTCACCTAGTACTAGGCATTTCCAAGGCGTATGATCTCTGTGCCTGATGAGATGTGCAACTCTGTAGTGGCCTCCATCTGTTGTATAAAGAAGCTTCTTTGAAGAGTGCTATATGGAATGCTTGTCACTCTAAGGGAGGTCTCTTCTATCTGGCACTGTGTTCCCTGCCAAGCAGCTCCCTGGTATACATATGCATTAATGTTCAGTCACTCTATTTGCATTTCTTATAGGGTTTCCTAATCCCCTAAGATTCACTCATCTCCAATTTTCTTCTCCCATCAGGCTTCCCTCCTCCTTCCCTCTTGTTACAGTCACAGTGCTCCCATTATCCCCACCCTTCCCCCAATAACTCCCAATTCTTGCCATCTTTTCTCCCTTGACTTCCCTCCCTCACCACCTCCATGGTCCTTTGTATGTCCCTCCCTCATTTCCTTTCTGCCAATTGCTTCCAATTTTTCCACCTCCCTCCAGTAACATCTGTTCCCTACTAGTCCCCTATCAAGTTGTTTCTTTTCCTTTACCTCCATATATCCTTTCCCTTTAGCTGGCTCTGGGTGTTACATAGGAATTTATATACTCACATATAAGGGATTGGTGCTACAATCCACAAATGAGGGACAAACATACATCACTTGATTTCCTGTGTTTGTATTACTTCACTTAGAATAACACCCTCTAGTTCCATCCAACTACCTGCAAATTTCATAATTTCATCTTTTCTCATTGCTGAGTAGAACTCCATTGAGTGGACACATTTTCATTAACCTTTCATCAGTTGAGGGACACTTAGAATTGTTTCCATTTCTTAGCTATTGTGATGAGAGCAGCGACAGTCATGGATGTACAAGTATCTCTACAGTATGATGAGTCCATTATGTATATGCCAAGGAGCGTATCACTGGATCATATGGTAGGTTCAATTTTAGTTTTTTGAGGGTTCTCCACATTGCTTTCTATAGTGGTTGCACAAGTGCCCATTTCCACCAGCAGTAAATGAATATTCCTCTTTCTCCATATCCTCTCCAGGATTTGGAGTTTTTCATTCTCTTGATCTTTGCCAATCTGACTGGGGTGGAATCTTAAAGTGGTTTATATCTGCATTTCTCTAATTACTAAGGATGTTGAGCACTTTTTAAGGTGCATCTTAGCCATTTTTATTTCTTTGTTTGAGAACTAATTGTTTAGGGCTATTGCCCATCTTTTTACTGGGTTGTTTATTTATTTTTTTCTTTCTTTTTTGAGTTCTTTGTATATTCTGGATGTTAATCCTCTGTCAGATATGGAGCTGGTGAAGATTTTCTCCCACTCAGTGAGTTTCCATTTCCCTTCCTTAGTTGTTTTCCAGCTGTACAGAAACTTTGTAATTTAATGAGATCTCATTCACTGATTGTTGACCTTGTGCCTGAGCAGCTGGTGTCTGATTTAGAAAGTCCTTTCCTACACCTATGTTTTGGAGGGTGTTGCCTATGTTTTCTTCTAGCAGTTTCCGCATTTCAGGTTTTATATTGAGGTCTTTGATCCATTTGGTGTTGACTTTTGCAGAGGGTGAATGATACAGGTAAAATTCCATTTTTATGCAGATGGAGATCCAATTTTGCCAGCACCAGTGTTGAAGATGCTATCTTTCCTCCATTGTGTGTTCTTAGCATGTTTGTCGAATATCAGGTGGCTGAAATTATATGAGCTCACGTTTGGGTCTTCTACTGTGTTCCATTGATCTATGTGTCTATTTTTATACCAGTACCATGCTGTTTTTAGGACTATAGTTCTGTAATATAAGCTGAGATATGGTATGGTGAACCCCCACCCCCAATCATTTTTCTTTTTGCCCAAGATTGTTTTGGCTATCTGAGCTCTTTTGTGATTGCATATGAATTTTAGGACGATTTTTGTCAAGCTCTGTGAAGAATGTCATGGGTATTTTGGTTGGGATTGCATTGAATCTATAACTTGGTTTTAGTAAGATTGTCATTTTTCCAAATTGATTCTACCAATCCATGAGCGTGGTAGGTCTTTCTATCTCCTGGTATCTCCCTCTATCTCTTTCTTTGGAGATTTGAAATTATCATTGTAGAGATCTTTAATGTCTTTTGTTAGGTTTATCCTTAAGTATTTTATATTTTTTAAGCCCATTGAGAAGTTCCTAGAGTGCTTTTTCTGATTTCTTGTTATTGGTATATAGAAAGGCTACTGAATTGTGTAAGCTGAATTTCTATCCTGCCACTTTACAGAAAGTATTAAACAGTTCTAATAGATTTCTAGTGGAATTTTTGGGATCACATATATATAGTATCATCTGCAAATAAGGATAATTTGACCTCTTCTTTTTCAATTGGTGCTCCTTTAATTTTCTTCTCTTGTCTTATTGCTCTTGCAAGAGTTTCAAGCACTGTATTGAAAAGGAGTTGAGATAGCAGACACCCCTCTGGTTCCTGATTTTAATGGGAATGCTTCCAGTTTTTCTTCATTTAGGACAATGCTGGCTACAGGTTTGTTGCATATGGCTTTAATTATGTTGTGGTACGTTCCCTCCAGACCAACTCCTTCTAGGACTTTTAACATGAATGTAGGTCAGAATTTGTCAAATGCCTTTCTGAATCTATTGAGATGACCATGTGTTTTTTGTCTTTAAGCCCATTTATATGCTTTATTACGTTTATTGACTTCTGTATGTTGAACCATCTCTACATCTCTGGAATAAAGCCAACTTGATCATGGTGAATGATCTTTTTGATGTGTGTGTCTCTATGTGGTTTGCAAGTATTTTTGAGTATCTTTGTATCTATGTTCATTAAGGATATGGGTGTATAGCTTTATTTTTTTTATCTTTACCTTGTTTTGTATTAGAATGATACTGGGCTCATAGAAGGAGTTTTGGAGTTCTCCCTCTGTTTCTCTCTTTTTGAATAATTTAAGCAATATTGGTTGTACATTTTCTTTGACTGTCTGGTAGAATTCTGCTGTGAATCCATCTGAATCTGGGCTTTTTTACTCTGGATGTTTTATATTATTGTTTTAAATTCCTTATTTTTATGGGTCTGTTTAGGCTGTTGATCTCCTATTGGCTTAACTTTGGTGGTAGGCATGATTTTAGAAATTCATCCGTTTTTTCAGGTTTTCAAATTTAATGGAGTATAGATTTTTAAAGTATCCTCTTGCAATGTTTTGGATTTTTTTTTATTTTTGGTGTCTCTTGTGATATTTCCCCTTTCACCTCTGATTCTGTTGATTTGGATTTGTTCTTTATTTCTTTTTGTTAACTTGGATAAGGATCAGTCTTTCTTGTTTAACCTTTCAAAGAACCAAGATCTTAGATTTATCGATTGTTTGTATTGTTTTCTTTGTTTCTATTTCATTAATTTCTTCTGTGAGATTTGTTATTTCTGCTCATGTAGTAGGTTTGGGGTTGGTATGTTCTTGTCTTTCCAGAGTCTTGAGTTGTACTTTCAAGTCATTTACATGTGCTCTTTCTGATTTTTTTAATATAGGCACTAAGAGCTATAACTTCCCTCTTAGGACTGCTTTTAGGGTGTCCCAGAGGTTTTTTTGTGTTGTGTTCTCATTTTCATTTTGTTCCATGAATACTTTCATTTCTTTCTCAATTTCTTCCTTGACCCATCCTTGATTCAGGAGTGTGTTGTTTAATCTTCATGAGTTCATGTATTTACTAGAGATTCTTTTGCTGTTGATTTATTTCAGTGTGTTCTGATAGATGGCATGGAATTATTCAATTTCTTTTGTATTTGTTGAGATTTGTTTTGTGCCCCAGAATGACGTCAATTTTAGAAAAGCTTGTATGAGCTGCTGAGTATAGAGTGTATTCTTTGAGGATTGGGTGGAATATTCTGTATATATCTATTATGTCCATTTAATGTAGTATGTAATTTAATTCAGATGTCTGTTTATTCTGTGTCCAGTTGGCCTGTCTATTGAAGATAGTAGTGTATTAAAGTCACACACTATCACCGAGTTGGTGTCAATCTCTGTTTTATAGTCCTGGACTACTGGTTTTATGAAATTGGGTACTCCAGAGTTTGGCACATAAATGTTCATGATCGTAATATCTCCTTGGTCAATTTTTCCTTTGATTAGAATGAAGTAACCCTCCTTATCACTTCTGGTGAGTTTTAATTTTAAGTCTATTTTGTCAGGTATTAAAATTGTGACCACCGCTTGCTTCTTAGGGCCCTTTGCTTGGAATATTTTTTTTTCACATGTTCACCCTAAGCTAGTGTCTAATCTTGAATGTGGGATGAGTTTCTTAAAGACAATAAAAATCTGGGTTGTTTTTCTTGATCCATTGCACCAGCCTGTGTCTTTGACGGGGGAGTTGTGGCCATTGATATTTGGTGTTATTATTGAAAGGTGTGTATTGTGTACTGTAATTTTAATTTCTTTGTGTTTGTAGCCCTATTTTGTATTTCTGTTGTTATATCTTTATTTTCTTTCTTTAGCATACTCATTCCTTTCTTTGGTCCTTGTTATTGTTTCAAGTATTTTCTGTGGTGCTGGTTTGGAAGACATGCATTCTTTCAGCCTATTTGTGTCATGGAAAATTTTCTGTTCCCCTTCGACCTTGCTAGATAGTTTTGGCATCCTTGGTTATTTAGAACTGGGGGTACTTTGTTCCAGGCTCTTCTGGCTTTCATAGTTTTCACTGAAAAGTCAGATGTGATTCTGATGGTTTTTCCTTTATATGTGACTTGTTGTTTTTGTCTGGCAGCTTTCAGCATCCTCTTTTTGTTCTGTACATTTAGTGTTTCTACTATGATATGTCATAGGGACTTTGTGATCTGATCATATTTTGGATGTTGTTCTCTGGATCTCTATTGGTATATCTTTCCTTAATTTAAGGAAGTTTTCTTCTATAATCCTATCGAAGGTCTGTTTGATGCCACTGGTTTGAGTTTCTTCTTTTTCCTGTATGCCTATAATATGTAGAATTGGTTGTTTCATGTAGTGCCACATTTCCTGAGTATTATATTCCTGTTTCTTTTTTTTAATTTTGCATAGTCTTTGCTTATGGAGTTCAGATCTTCATCTTTATGAGAAGAAATAACAAAACTCTCAGAAGAAATGAATGAAATAGAAACAAGGAAAACAATACAAACAGTCACTGAATCTAAGAGCTAGTTCTTTGAAAGGTTAAACAAGATAGCCAGATCCTTAGCCCAGTTAACAAAAAAAAAATAAAGAGCAAATCCTGATATTTTCTTTTCCATTTCATTCATTCTGCTTGTGAGGTATTCTGTTGTTTCTATTTGGTTTACTGAGTTTTCAGTCCTGTGTTCATTTCCATCTGGGTTTTCTTCACTATTTCTATCTCTTTAGTGAATTCACTCTTCAAGTTATGAATTGTTTTTGATATTTATTAAGCTGCATAATATTCTTGAGCTTCTGTCAAGTTTATGCCTTTCCTTTTTGAATTATTTGAGTTGTCTGTGTTTTCTTAAAGTTCTTTGATTACATTTATTATTTTTCTTTTAAATTCTGTTTTCGGGGGTTCTACAGTGTGGTTCTCACTGCTGTGTACTTCTGCTGTACTTGTGGGCTTTGTTGGGGACATATTTTCCTGGTTTTTTATATTGTTTGTGTTTTGTGGTTGCTGTTTGGGCATAGGGATGTTCTTTGTTGGTAATCTCTTCAACAGGAACTTCTACTCTGTTTTCATTTAATTTAGTTTTGGTTCCATTACTATTGTTTATGTAGCTTAGTTACTTTTTGTTTTGGTATGGAAGACAAATTGGTGTGTATTTAAAGTTCTTGCTCAATAATAGATTGGTCAGAGTCCTGACTGAGCAGGCCTTTCTGCCTGATCAGGATGCTGGGAAGCTGGCAGTGAGGGGACTGCCTGGGGGGACAGTCAGGGAAGAAGGCTGGTCTCAGTTGTGCAAAGGCAAGTTGTGAGTTGGGGCAGGCTGTGAAATCTCTGGAGAAGTAGACTGAAGAATTGGGTTAGTCTGGGTGTAAAGGATCAGGAAGCAGTGAGGGAATCTGGGCCAAGAGGGTAGTCTGGAGGTCTGGGGTGCCAAGAAATGAAGTAGGCCTGTTCCTTGGGGTAGAAGGAGAACTGGATTTGGGAGCTGGAAGACTGAATCAAGTTGTGGGAGTCAAGGCACATTGGGTGGGGTAAAACTTACCAGGGAAGGAAGTTGGTCTGAGGACTATTAGGCTGGTTGAGGGTGGGGACAGCCAGGGAAGAAGGCTGGTCTCAGGTCTGCAAAGGCAGATTGGAGGTGGAGGCAGGCTGTGAAGTTTCTAGGGAAATAGACTGAAAAATTGGGTTGGTCTGGGTGCAAAGGATCAGGAAGCAGTGAGGGGATCTGGCCTAAGAGTGTAGTCCAGAGGTCTGGGGTGCCAAGAGAGGAAGTGGGCCTTTTCCCAGGGCTAGAAGGAGAATGGTATCAAAGTGACCCCTTTTATCTCTTCTGATTAGTTTTAGTTTGAATTTTATTTTGGCAGACATTAAAATTGCAACCCCTGCTTTTTCTTAGCACCATTTTCTCAAACTACTTTAAGGTAGTGCCTCTCCTAGAAGGTGAGGTGGGTTTCCTGCAGACATCAGAAGAATGGACTTGGTTTCTTAATCCATTCAACTAGCCTGTTTCTTTAGACTAGGGAGTTCAGTCCATTGACATTTATAGTTATCATTGAAAAATGCATATTGGTTGCCATCATTTTAATTTCTTGTTTGCATTCTTGGTCTATTTTTGTGTTTCCACAATTATACCTTGATTCAGTTTCTTTCTGTTGCCCCTTAGGCATAGCTGTTCCTTTTTCCCATTCTTTATATTGCTTTAAGCATTCTCTATGTTTTGTGGACATATATTCTTTCAGCCTATTCACGTTGTGGAAGATTTTTCTTTCCCAACTATAATGGACATTCTTGCTAAGGAAAGTATTCTAGGTTGGCATATATGATTATTTAGAACTGGGAATACTTTGGTCCACGATTTTCTGGCTTTAATAATTTGCATTGATAAGTCAGCTGTAATTCTGAAAATTTTTCCTTTATATGTGACTTGTTGTCTTTCTTTTGCAGCTTTCCATATTCTCTCTTAGTTCTGCACATAGTGTTTTTACTATGATATGCTGTGGGGAGTTTCTTTTCTGGTGCTGTCTATTTGGTGTCTATGTGCTTCTTGTATTTGTATGGACATGTATTTCCTTAATTTTGAGAAATTATCTTTTATAATCTTGTTTAAGACCTGATCAATACCATTAAGAAATGCTTCTTCCACTGTGTCTATCATGCATCAATTTGGTCTTTTCATGGTGTCCCATATTTTCTGCATATTCCAATTGTGTTTTTAAAAATTTTTGATAATCTTTGTTTGAGCAGTCCAATTCTTCAACTTTATCATCAGTCTTGATATTGTGTTTTCCATTTCATTCATTTTATTTGTGAGGCTTTCTCCTGGTATTTCAAATTGTCTTATTGAGTTTATAGTTCCTCATTTCAGCCTGAGCTTTCTTCATTATTTCTATCTCTTTTTTGAGTTCAGTCAGAAGTTTATGCCTATTTTCTTTTATTTCTTCGATTTGACTTTTTGTGTGTTTTTTAATTCATTGAATTCATTGATCATGTTTATGATTATTCTTTTATAAGTTCTGTGTCTTGGTTTATCTCTAGTGAGTTCTCATTGTGGAATTCTTGTATATGACTGGTAGTATTTGGTGCAAACATATTATTTTTGTTTTCCTTATTATTTTTCTGTGCTTTTTGGCACATGGATGTGGATTTCTTTTGTTGTTTGTGATTCTAGCATGAAACTCAAGCCACCTTTTGTTGAGTTGAAGTGTGCTTCTGTGTGAATTTTTTGTGTGCCTTGGTTGTTTCCTTATTGGGTATGTAAAGCTGATTGGTCTGGGCATCAGGTACTCTCTTTTGAGTTTGTATTGGAGGGACCAGATGGCTTCAGTCCAGTGTGACCTGGAGGATGTTCCTCTGACTCTGTGATGACAAGCCACAGACCCACCTCCTTCCCACACTCTGCAAAGAAGCCAATCCCCTTCCCGCTTCCAGAAAATAGGTTGACCATATCTGCTTGCAGGGAGAGGGCTAAGGGTATAAAAGCTGGTGTCTCACCATTTTGTAAGGCTGTCCAGAACCACAGGATTTATGTCTGGGTATGGGATTTCAAGTGCAGCCATGAATGGGGGTGGAGGGGGCGCCCACTTGTCTATAAGTAAACCTGCACCCCAAACTCAGTTAGCAAGTCCAATAAATTCCTTAAGATTCTTCAAACCTGGGAGGAAGACTGGATGCCACATGCACCTCGCAGCAGCCAATTTGACTTACATTTAGCTACTCAGGAGCTCCCACAGAGGCCCAAGTCAGGATCCAGACAGGTACTCTCAGGTTTCCCACTAAGGTCTAGGCCCCTACTAGTGAGCAGTCAAAACACAATTTGGTAAGCTCGTTAAAGGTCTCAGGCAGTCTACAAAGGCCTGGGCATATACTAAAGGGCAGAGAAGCATAGCCCTGGGGTGGTGAGATGGACTTCAGGTGGTTTCAATATAGGGGGATGGGCATAGTATGATTTGTGAGGGTCACCACCACAGGAGGCCGGATCCAGGCACTCTCAAGCAGTCTGCAAAGAAATGGGCCCCTTCTAAAGGGCAGAGTAGACTAGTTCTGGAGCAAGAGGGAGGACCACATGTGGTCGTAATGGGGGGATGGACACAGTGCAGATTGAGAGGCTTACCTCTATGTGGAGACCAGATTCAGGCACTCTCAGGTAGACTGCAAAGGTCTGGGCACCTGAATAATTCAATTTTAATTTCATAAATTTTGCTTTTGAGGTGTCTTTCAAATGGATACATATTGAAAAGAATCACAAATATGTTCTTGTAGTTTAATTTTAACCCATATACCCCTGTGCTATTCATATAAAAAAATCTCCATTTAAGTAAAGTTTTAATTGAGAGTTGAGTATTTTCTTCAAATTTCTCAGTTTCTAAATGACATTACAACACAGATATTATTTCTCTATTGATGGTGATGCTTTCTTTTTTCCCAGGCTTAATTTTCTTCCATCAGTTTGTTTGTGTTCTTTGTTTTGATTCATTTATCTCTATTTGCCTGTAGTTCCATTAATATGCTGACTTATTTTTAGGGTGATGCAAAATGTTTTCTGTTCCAACTTTTCATGTTTGAATTAATTAATTAAACAATTTATGAACCTTTAATCAATACACATTTTAGTTTACATATTAAAATATTCAGAAAACCATGTTTCCTGACAAACAGATCAGTTTCACATATTAACTCACTGTGCTTGTGACAAAAGGCACAAAACCTATGTATACCAAAGCCAGACAAAAACCCTTCATGGATGAGGAAGGTGGGCAAAAAGTCCCACCCCCAGGTGAGGAAATATGGTATTTTATAACTGTTTGGAGACGAAGACTCAGTTTTCTTTAATAATACAATGCTGGATAGGTTGACCAGGCTCCAGGAGAGGGATCCACACCCAGAAGCATTTGGGGAACACAAATTACAATCATAGGCTTAAAAAAAAATAAAAATAGAGGGCATGAAGTTGGGAGGGAGTTGTAGGGTAGGAGGTTTCTGAATATGATTAAAATACACAGAATGAAATTTTCAAAAAAATCAATAAAAATGTTTTTAAAAATTGGCCAGCACTTAGGAAGCACAGCTAGGTAGATCTCTATGAGTTTGAGACCTATCTAACCTAAATACTGAGTTTCAGGACAGCCAGGACTATACAGTGAGACCCTATCCCAGAAAACAAATGAACAAACAAAACCCAAATGACTTAGAGAAGACACTGAAGTATATTTGTTAATATTTGAAGAAAACTGAAGTATGTCTTTCATTCATTAAACACAAGAAGTTCTGTGTGCAGTTGCATATTAGCATGGCCATAGCTAACAGCTTGCAATGAATAAATCTAAGAGGAGGAGTAGATTTGAATATTAAAAGTTTTATTAATTATTAATCTGGTTTAAACATTTTTCTATATATATATATATTAAAACATCATATTGCAGCTGGCAAAGATATAAATTTTTAAATTTTATTTTAAACAAATTTTTAACAAAGTTTATTTACATAAGAGTGGGAACCCCATCTTTACAGCTACACCATAAAGTCCACACTCAAATATAGATCATGTGACCTCTGGACAGCCACGCAAAATGGTGAGAGAGGTGCCTGTCAGTGTTCTTAGCTTATATATCCTTTGCCCCTCCCCCCACATGCAGCTAAGGTCTACTGATTGGGTGGGAGGGGTAACTGACTCCCCCATTAGACATAGTTTGCCAGCACAGTGGTAGGAGGACATTTCAGTTAACACTCCACCCCTTCCTTCAGTTCTTACATTCTTTCCTCCAAACTCTTTCACAAAAGTCCGTGAGCCTTGGAGGGGGTAGTAAGTATGGGATGATCTTCTTCCTGTTGTGGCAAGGCACTGAACTTTCATGTCCCTGAATCATCTATTTTCCATGGGCTGCTGGCCAGTTTGAATGGGATTCCATCTAGTATACAGACACCCACAGCAAGAAGCAAGAACATCTAAACAGTGTCTGCTGTAATAACTTAATCTGTGGGTGTGTAAAAAAAGCTTGGTTGGTCCTTTAGCAGCTGCATCATTTCCACCTAACAAAGCAATTGCAGTGACTTCCCACTTGGGCCTATATTCTTCCCTGCCAGGTCTACAGTACCAGATGTGTGTTCCACCCCTAGGAGTGGACATTTTTATATCCAATCAAAAATTTTCTGGTTGTACATACACTAGATGCTCCACTACTGCACCAGAAGGAACATCTTGTTTAGTATATTGATAGTGCAGAACATGGTGTCCATTGTTGAGGAGAATTATAGGGGACCATTCCCCCCCATTTATCCACATGCTGCCTTTTGGAACCACGAAAGCCACCCATCCAGTGGCAGAGAGTTTCCAGCTTAGTCCAAGCTTGATTTCTCTCTCTCCTGTCCTCACATCATGCAATACTTTCAGCAACAGGGTTTTTCTGTCTACTTCTGGTGTACAACCAACATTATGCATTAACATAAATTCAGTAAAACAACAACATAACTGTGTTAATAAAATTACTAAATAAGTGAAAAGTGGTATAAATATTATATATGTAAAAATTCTATTTCTGTGAAGTTTGATATTTAATTTTCAAATATCAAAAATAGGACTGGGTGTAGTGATACACACCTTAATCCAGCAATCTGGAGGTTGAGACAGACAGTTCTCTGTGAGATCAAGGCCAGCCTTGTCTACATTGTACATTCCAATGACAAAACCAGTAGATCCTCAGAACACAATTTCTACGATTTTAAATAAAAATAAATGATTTGTGAAGCAGAACTTAATGACCACTATTAGTAGATAGCTCTATTATATCATTATTTAGTCAAGTTTCATGTATTTCTGTTTTTCTGTTTGTAAATGCAAGCATTTTATAGAACAGTTGTCATATTTAAATTTATATTTTCTCTTGATTTGACTAACCTGTTTACATGCCTAGTTCAGACTTAGGATATTATAGAGATTCCCTGGAGAAATATCCTGCACCATGTTCTCAGCATGTTAGAGTTATATGACTTCATTTTTCTGTGTTTTTGGCTCATCATAATCATAACCTCTTTTGGAAAACTACAGATTAATTATATGTCCTTGAGAAATTACAATATAAAACAGCTCCTGTTGAGGAATGTTTACTATAGCACTAATATTATATTAGAGGTTTTGTATTCTAAGATATTTGCAACATTGTACATAAAGTTCTCTGAAACTCTCAGTGCTGTATAACTGCTCTTGCCTGGTCCTTTGACTCCTTTTGGATGTCTTTGTAACACTGTTAAACTATGGTAACCATCACTGACATGCAATGCACATGTTTCCAGATCCAGAACGTCCCTCCGTCATCAGAAAGTGACACAGGAGATTATGAATCAATAAGCTAGACTTACTAACACTGATTTTCCTCAGTGTTATGAAGTTCTTCTTTTTCAAATATTCTGAAAAAAAAAACCTAAATTGACAGAGCAAATTTATATCTAGAGTTGTGGTTTGAATGTAAAATATCCTCCAGAGGCTCATGTCTTGGTCCGTAGTTAGTGGTATTTGTATGTAAGGTTGTGGAAATGTTAAGGGGTGGATGCTTGCTGGAAGAAGTGAGTCACTGAGATTTTATATTTTAGCCTTAGTTCCTGCCCTCTTTTTGCTTCTTGACTGAGGATACTATGTGACCAGCTACCTCAAACTCCTGTTACTATGCCTTCTCCAAATATGATGGACTATACAACTTCAAACAGTAAACTTAAACCCTTCCTCATATATGTTACTTCTGTCATGTATTTTGTCAAAACAACCAGAACTAAAATAAGAACTAAGAACTAACTAAAATAAGAAATAAGAACTAAGAAACATCAATGGTCTAAGAAAATATTCTTCAGTTAATGAATTTGTAAAGAAACAAGTCTCCACAAAAATGGATGCATTTTTTGAAACTAAAGCCATACATTTTGTCACACAAAATTCTATTTTTTAGTCATCTTCCAATTTATATGACTCTTTCTGAGTTCTGGGAGTATTCACAGTTTGTGTAAACTGTGCCAGAGGGTATCTTGTGAATTGTAGGATGCTTACAAGCATCCTTGGCCTCCATTCAAACAGTCTTACTGAATGACAGTACGACTTTCTTGATTTTCATAGCCAAAATACATGAGAACACTGCCAAATTCATGGGGCAGAAGAAATCACTGAAGTTGTGTGGCATTGCTGTGATTACTGCCAGTCATACATTAATGCGGATTTCAGTACTCTTGCCTTGTACCCTCCGCAATGCTATTTTGGACTCTCTTTTTTTTGGATTTCTAGCTTGTTGCCCACTGTATATGTTTCCCAGTGGATAGTCTCATCTTGGGTAACATTCACATTAATGAATTTTTTTTTCTAATTTCAAAATGATTTTTCCAAACTTTTTCCTTCTCCTTTTCTCTCTCCCTCTCCAAATATATGCATGGATATTATGAATATATATATATATATGGAGAGAGAGAGAGACAAAGATAGAGACAGGGAGACAGAGAAAGAGAACACACCAAACTCACACACCAGGAAAGCACCTACCATGAAGCCGTAACTGAGGCAGCCCATTCACTCTCCAAATTTCTCACTCTTCTTTCTTTCATACCACCCCTCAACCAAGGAACTGTTTTTTGTTTCTTTATTTCAAAACTACAACTAGGCAGGGACTTTCTACTGCTTCATAATCACTCCTCTGCTTTCAGTTTGCTGCTGGTAGTAAATGGGGTTACACTGCTCTAAGCAAAGGAACATCCATCTTTTGATGGTTTTTGTCTGCTATTACACTCCTAAATGAGCTCTCATTTTTTATAAATCTTTTTGTTTTTTACATCTTTCCTGTTATTTTTCCAAGCAATGACTTCCAGTAGCAGTAAAAGGTATTCCACAAACCAGAAGGGGTATAACATACCTGTTTTCTAAGCAGCAAAAAGACAGAGGCTGAAGGATTGCCTTCGGTGAGGTCCAGGTCAGCCTGGACAACATAAGACCTTATCTTAAAACACCAAAAACCAATCAATCCACCCAATAAAGAATGGAACCAAAAATAGGTCTGCCACCTTTTATACACTAGGTAAAATAAATAAATGGATAAGTAAGATGGGGTGCAATGTTGTTGTATGCCCTATAATACCACAAGTTATTTCTCCTTTCCAATAGAATTCAACATTCTTAACTTTAATCTAAAAGCATTTTATTTATTATTCAGTATTATTTTTTGTGTATGAGTGTTTTTCCTGGATGTAAGTATACCACGTGTGTGCAATGCCCCACAGAGACCAGAAAAGAGTATCAGATTCCCTAGAACTGGAGTTGTAGACAGTTGTTAGCTGCAATGTGGGTGCTAGAAATCAAACCCAGGTTCTCTGGAAGAAGTGTTCTTAAATGCTGACCCATCTCTCCAGCCCCAATTTTTATCTTTTAAAAAGTAACATCCATTTCTAATTTCCATTTATCTGCACTCTAAGCCTTTGTAAATTGGTTTCATTATCATTATTTTAATGAAACTGTGGTCATCACGTTCATCAATGAACTTCAGTTGAAAACGTTAATAACCTTTACTTTCTACTTACTTAACACACATTTGTCAAAACAAATGGTGATTCCTTTTATCTTAAAATACATTCTTCTATTTTCTTTTAATAGCTCTTTATGCTGGTTTTGCTTCTATGCCTCTTGTCTTCTTGCTTTTTATGTTCTTTGTTCTTTATTGTTATTCATTTCATACATTAAAAGTTGGAGATGCCATCTGACTTACATTTTATCTTATTTTCTTCCAAGTGTCTTATGTTTACTTCGTAGAACTTATGAGCTTTATCATGTCCTCTTAAAGCTGTAAGGCTGCTTTAGCCTCACATAGGAGCCCTTTGATGGGGTAGATCATGGATATTTTTCAGAATCTGACACATTGTCTTGTGTACTATAGGCATCCAGTTAATATTTTCTGAATGAATGAGCTAACTAATGGGCAAATGTGACCTGAAGATCAATAATAACCCTGCTTCAAGTTCAGTCTCCAATAGAATTACTACTAATTTTGTGATTGCTTAATTTTTTGTTTTTGTTTTTGTTTTGAGACAGGGTCTCCCATTAGCCAGAGCTGGACTGGAACTCATTTTGTAGATAAGGCTGATCACAATCTCACAGCAATTCACCTGCCTCTGCATTCCTAGTGCTGGGACTAAAAGCGTGTGCCACCATGCCCGACTCTCTCTCTCTCTATATTTTTTAAAAAAGAGAAAAATTCACAAATATTACTTAGAATTTGTTTGAAGAACATATTATGCTCAGCATAAAAGTTGTCAATATAAAACAAAGAGGTTGAAAATCAGGTCTATTTAAGGGGAAATTTGAAGTTTATTTTAAATCCAAATAAAATATTTATATTAAAAATTAAAAAAAAACAAATCTTAAGGTACTTATTAGTCTTATTGGCTACAGTCTATAATATCAAAAATCTCAGTATGGTTATGAAGCGAAGCATGGACTCCGACAGCATAAGCCCCTGAAAATTATATCAGAGCCAAGAGCTAAGTTCATTGTCAGTTTAAAGGAATTATTATTACCGTCTGTATTTAAGGTCATATAATGTTCTTTGTGAACTCTGTGATTTTTTTTTCTCAGATGAGTGTGGTTATGGAAACAATATGTAGGCAGATGTTTAGCATAAAATATCTTTCACCTCTCAGGATAAACAACATATGGAGCAAGTAGCCATTTTACTTAATGTGCAGAAGTTGAAAATAGTTCAGATAAAATCTGCTTTGATTTAGCTTATCTCTATCATAGCACAATGCGCACTAAGATAGTTCAGCAGATTACAGTTAAAATGGGGGCATACTTTTAATTTCTTTAACTTTAAAGCTGCTTTTTAAGTACTCTATTTTGTTCAATGATATGAGAATGCGAGGTATATTAACAGCTAGTGGAATGAAAAGGAAAGTATCCTAATTAGCAAAGTGACATGTTGGATTTTATATTCTGAATAAAAAAGAGAAAGGCATTCTAACCTGGGAAATGCTGGAATCAGAAATATTATAAATAGGATTGATCTACTTAATTACTCAGATCTTGTCCAGGGAAGTAAATCGAGCTCAACTAATCCATTCTGTTCCTTTTTAGCATATTTATGGAAAAATCAAGCAATTAAATGATGAAAGAAGGGGACAAATAACTTATGAATGCATTTTATATTCACATTTTATTTTTAGATGGAACTTTCATTGTCATCTTATAATATAAGCATTTCATATCCATGGAAATTTAACACTTATTCCACATGTTAAAAATAAAACACATTGTTTTAATCCCTAGTTCAAAATTAGTACATTTAGACAACGAGAATGCAGACTATATAAAACTAAAATTTTGTTTTGAGTTGACAAGTAGAATACGTTGGAATGAATTTTCTTTGAAATAATCTTCAATTCCTACGTCACCTCTCTGCTCCTAAGTGGAAATTTATTAAAATATAGTTGCTGAAGCCATTACTTAAATATAGAGGTAGATTAGCCAAGAAGTATAGCCCGTACAAGAGTTTCTTTTACACTGTCTATGAGAGGGGAACATTCAGCCTTTGTCATCATGGGCATTTTTCAATGTCAATAGGGGTAAGTTGTAGACCATCTCTGTAGGCCACCTGTCCTGTTCTTCAAGACGTCAATATGGGGCTGGAGAGATAGTTCAGTGATTAAGGCTTAGTGATTAAAATAACTTGTTTCTCTTGTAGAGGACCCTGGTTGAGTTAACAGAATGCACATGGTGGCTTACAACTGTATTCAAGTACCAGGGATCTGATGCCCTCTTCTGGACTCTAAGGGTACAGTACAAAGCACATGCATGGAGCATTCCATGCAAACACTGACATGTAAAACAAAATAAATACTCTAAAAAATTAATCAGTTTATCTATTTGATAAATATAACAAAAGAAGAAAGTGTTTTCTGTTTGTTTACTTTCTTGCTTTTTTTTTTTTTTTACATTCTTATCAAGTAGTAACTGATCTGGCAAGTCAGGGCAGTTCTAATTACTCTCTAGTCATCCCTTCTTAGTTTCCATTGTGTTAACACAGTAGATGTTCTTGACCTCTTTTAGAGATCTGTGTATGTATGTGCCCTAAGTTGTACAGACAGAAAGCAGTACCCTGATGCATTCCTTGTTAAACTGGTTGTCTGAAGTTGGCAAACATCTGGAAGTGTGGGAGCCTTTCTTCCAAGGCAGAGGTTAGACCGTCAATATCAAAGTTTATCTTGACAACAAGAAGTTTTTCTTTCCTCATTGCTGCATCTCTTATAAAAAGACATTTTTTTTTTCGTAACTGTGAAGACACTTTCTAAGAGAAAGTATAGAGGCTTCACACGAGACAGATGGAAATTTCAAATCTACCTTCCATATTTACAGAGTTAGTCAAAGACACATTGCCTATTTCTTTTAAATGTCAATGTTCTTGTGAGAGATACCAACTACGTTCTAAATATCAATTGCTCAGCCTGTTATAGATATTATTGCCATCTTTCTGCCTGTGCCTGTTCAAGTTTAAGCACTGTTCTACCTTGGTCACTATCTAGACACTCTGAATTGGGAAGGAAAGAACTATTACAGTTATAGGGAAAAGTCTATGAACTGGGCTGTGTATTTGGACTCCCCTCCAACTTCTCCCGTTGGTATATCAATTTCATATATTGTCTGTTAGTTATAAAAGTGCTCGACGTTCATTTAGTGTCTATGGCGGAATCAAAGTACGTGCCATACATTTTATACTTAGAGTAATAATTTACACATCATTACATGATTTCTTTGAAAAATTAAATTTTAAACTTATTAACTCGTATTTGTAATATCTATATAGTAAAATTCAAAACAAAACAAAGATAGCTTTGAAATTTTATAGATTCTCATAGTTTCTTTAAAGGAAAGATAAAGCCTTTTTAATAACCAAAAATAATATACAATTTTAAAAGAATGTTTTCAGAATCAGGCATTAAAAGCTTAATTATACCACTCATGAAAAATCAGCAAACCCAGTTATAAAATTAGGTAACTGATTTTTAGAAACCACAACATAATAGCACTGATCTTAAGCATATGA
>NW_008348573.1:380914-382418 GCF_000622305.1 Nannospalax galili | reverse complement strand
TCTTCTATTAGAGTCATAGTTTTGAAACTTGCATTTAGGATTTTGATCATCTTTGAGGTGATTTTATAAATGATGAGAGATAGTGGTCCAGTTTCATTGTTTTGTATATAGAAATCCAATTTTGCCAGCACCATTTACTCAAGAGGATATATTTTTTCCAATGTACGTGTCCTATTTTACATTTCTATTGCTGTGATAAAACACTAACTAAAAGCAACTATGCCAAGAAAGGGTTTATTTCATCTTACACTTCATATTCCATTGTCCAGGGAAGTCAGGTCAGGGCTCAAGACAGCAACCTGGAGGCAGGAAAAAAAGCAGAAACTAAAGAAGAACACTGTTTACTGACTTTTACTGGCTTTTTCTTATTTCTTATGCAGCCTACCTATTGTGTTGCCCATAGCAGGATGCACCTTTACATCAATTCACAACCAAGAAAATGCTTTACAGACATGGCCTCAGGGAAATTTGATGAAGGAAATTCCTTGATTCCTCTGCCCTCTTCCCAGGTGACTCCAGTTTACATTATTTATTATTGTAATTATTGCGTGTGAGCACAGTGTATGCAGCAGTCAGAGGACAACTTTAAGAACTGTTTCCCTCCTTAGAGGATGGCATCTTGGTATCAAACTAAGGTCATCAGTCTTGCGTACAAGTGCTTTTACAAGCTAAGCCATTTGGTTGGCCAAAAATATATTTATTTTATTTATTATTATTGTAATTATTGCGTGTGAGCACAGTGTATGCAGCAGTCAGAGGACAACTTTAAGAACTGTTTCCCTCCTTAGAGGATGGCATCTTGGTATCAAACTAAGGTCATCAGTCTTGCGTACAAGTGCTTTTACAAGCTAAGCCATTTGGTTGGCCTTCAGTGTTTTGAGATCAGTTATTCTGATGCTTCTTGATCTGTTCTTTGTTCTAAAGATGGTTATGGACATTATTTGGTCGCATACAAATTTTAGCATTTTCTCTGATTTGGTGAAGAATGGCATTGGAGTCTTGTGGAAATTTTAATAATACTACTTTTTCTAAATTATGATAATGAAAAATCCCATTTTTTTGCATTTATCTTCTTTCATCAACAATGAGGAGATCTCTTATTCCTAGTAATTAATTTTTTAAATTAACTTACTCCTAGGACTTAATTTTTTAGCTATTGAGAGTGGAATTCTTCTTGATTTCTATTTTAACAAGTTTGATATTGACATATAAATATGACATCGATTTTGGGGGCTGAAGAGAGAGCATAGCAGTTAAGTGCTGGGGGTTTGAACCAGCGACCCCCAGCACAGTAATGATTGGGGATGAGTAAGCACGCCGTTTGCCAGTCCACGCCACCCCCAATACTGGGAACACTCAGACACAATGGGGAGTCTAGTCAGGTAGGGACTCATTTATTACAGATATTACAGAGCTTATAAAGGCACCTAGAACTCCCCCCTCTCCCCTGAGGGTGTATCTTAAGGATGGTCACGTGCTGATCATGCACTCCTCCGCAGTGTGG
>NW_008348573.1:373565-379740 GCF_000622305.1 Nannospalax galili | reverse complement strand
TTCTTGTTATTTTAGTGAAAATCAAGTGATAAGAAGCCTATATATATATATGTATATATTTCATACATATTAGGGAATGTTCCCCCATTAAAATCATAGTATAAATTTCACTAATTTACACAACCATAATATTTAGTAATTAATTTCATGATAATATGTCCCAGAAATAGAGTGTCAAAAGAGATACATTTCCTTCTCTGAGATAAAGGCAACAGTAAAGTATTATGAAAGGGTGTGTATAAGGCAGTTCTTGGACTATGGAAATGTAACTACCATTTTGTACATGTGACAAAACTGATAACAATAAATTATTAAAATAAATAAGATAATGCAGAAGAATCAAAGGCAATGTACTCAGATCTATTTTTAGTCAGCCTTAGTCTGTTACTGACCAAGAGTACATTTCTACTCAGGAAAGCTCAAAACAGCTAGGCTCACATACATTATCAGATATTGAGAATGAAGATAATTTCAAAAATTGTTGATTTTATAGACATCATGCTAGCATAATTAGAGGCCCTCAGATAAAGAAGTCTGTGCATTGTGGTGAGTTAGCTTGTGCAGTCTCTATCTATAATAGATAGTTAAAAATATATTGGTTACATTTGGAGTATAATTTGATAATTTTGGATCAGGGTGACAATTGAGCAAGATGGCATCAAAGGAAAAAGATGTAAGTCTCTCATTTCTGACATCAGCAAGGTATTATTGAAATGTTAGCGTCAATAATGCAGTTATAGAAGTTAATGTGTCTATGAATTTCATATGCTTCACATATTTATGATTAAATAAAAATAAAAATCTTTAAATCTACATTAAGCTTCTTTTTTTCTCTAACTGAACTAACTTTGCAATTTAAACATAATTTCTGGGCCTCTGATTCTGCGTCTGTTAATCTAATATAAAGAGAAAATTAAATTCTCTAATATAAAGAACAATTTAGCCAGGCATGGTGGTACACATCTTTAATTCTAGCACTCAGGAGGCAGAAGCAGTTGGATTTCTCTGAGATCAAGGCCAGCATGATCTACTAAGTGAGTCCAAGTTCAGCTGGGGCTACAGGGAAACTTTGTCTCAAAACAAACAAGCAAACAATCAAGAGTTTTTATTCTTCATTATCCTTATTTACTGCCTGTTATAAGACCTGTCTCTATTGCTTCTCTGAAATTGTTTTCCTCACTTGTACAATGGGACTCCTAATACTAACAACAGGAGCCTTCTCATCATCTCATAATTCAGATACCAGTTCAGTCCTGGCCATTTTGTACATTGTAACTCATTATCACTCACTGACCACTCATCCTATCAGACATCTGTGCAGGCTTTAACAGTGACACACCATCACTTGGCAATTATTTACTTTCTTCTTTCCTTCTCCACTAGATCATGAGCACTTATTTTGTTTATTGTCTCACCCAATAATTGTACCATGACTGATGAATGGACTCAGTAGCTGTTGCTGATAAGTGAGTGCGTGGATTCCAGTTCATCCACTTATCCTTTAGTAAATATTTACCTCAGACCTGCAATATGCCAGATCACAACTTTGCAATGTCAATTAGACTAATCAATTTTAGTCAAGACTTAAGTACTGCCTGTATTCAAGTTGTTTTACTAGAACATCTTAAAATGTATTTTTAGACTGTGTGTGTGTATGTGTGTGTGTTGTATGCATTTGCGTATATATGTGAGGTATGTATGTATGTGTGTGTGTATGTATATGTACATGCACTGAGGACAGAGGAGGAATTTCAGTGACCTCTTCAATCACTCTTTGCCTTGTGCCCTTGAGGAAGCTCTCACCAAAGCTGGAGCTCCTGGTTTTCTGTGATGCAGCCAGAAAGTCCCAGAGATACTCTTGTCTCTTCCAGCCTTAGTGCTGTGGTTACAAGAATACCGCGGACTACGCCTGACTTTTACGTGGGTTCTAGGATCTGAATTCCACTCCACAAACTTGTGCAGCAAGCACTCTTAATCACTGAGTCATCTTTCCAGGCCCAGAGCATCATCAATAGGGAATATTTCATTAGCTCAAAATATCGAAGACACAGTAGGCATTTTGTATAGAATAAATTATTCACTTGCTGTGCTGTGTCTTCTACAACTCATTCATTAATTGTGATTAAGGGCTAAATTGGCCCTATAATTGAAGTTCTAATTTTCATGGGTCATTGTAATCATTTATATACTAGAACAATTCATATATGCCATTTCCTTCTTTGTTTCTATGTCTTAGAGTCAAGAGTTCTCTGAGAAACAGTCTATAACATGCAATTTCTATAGTTATAAAAAGACATCTATTTTTCACTCATAATTGAGGCACTTAATGCATTCCACAAGAGGAGTACAGCATAAACAAACAAGAACCAAAAGAATTTAAATGAGCTAATAGTTGGAAATTAAGCCATTTATAAGTGTGAGTATAAGTAATCTTAAATGTGTATGCTATGTCATCTATGCTATAGTGTGTTGTCATCTTCGGCATGATTTTGGATGATTTTTCCCTTTGTTTTCAAATGTTTTCTTTGCTCCATGATTCATTTTTATAATGGAATGTACTATCTATGTAATCAGATTGAACAACAGATTTCCTAAAAAGGAAAATAAGTTAAAGTATGACAATGATGTAAAAATGAAAATCAGTCTTCCTTAAAATTATATCCTCACTGTCTCTATGGAAACTCTGAAGTAGCACCACTGAGGACAAATCAAGGTGTGAGCAGTCTTTCACTCTGAATGAATAGCTTGAGTATTTCACAGAGCTTGGCACTGAATCTTTTCTTTGCTCACTCAGATCTCCTGCCACCATCTGTTAGCCTTCATCCAGCTGATCCTAAATGTATCAAACAACTTCCTTCCCCTTAATTGCTGCCCAGTGTTATTTCCTTTTAAATTGTACACTAGGCCCACTTCCTTGTAATGCCACTAATTTTCTAAACCTACCATTTAATTCTTGATTTGCCACATTCAGCACTCACTTGGGATTTGAAAACATGTTAATTTAGATCTTATATTTATCAGTCTTATCCTCATTAAAGAACATGACCTTTGAGTCAGACAGATTCCTATTTACTACTTTCCAATAGTGACCAAGAGAAAGTTCTGTGTACAATTACAGACGTATCAAAGTCCTGCAAGGAAAATATTAATAGGTCTGCTACTGAAGTGGGTAAATGGTATATTTAACCAATATGTAATAACAGTTTTTAAGCAGAGAGTACTTACTGTTTTTAGAAGAAGCTAGTCTCATTTCTGTTTAATGCCTCTTCCATTCTCCAGTTCTGTTAAATATTACCATCTAATGGTTGAAACCCAAACTATTTCATCTCCAATATTCTTGTCCCTACTCAGAGTCATAATTTGCTCACATGTTTACTGATAACCAATGTCTCCTACTCTTTATAAATTCAGATTAATGCTAATTTTTCTTGTTCTAGATGTGAGATTTTATGATTTCATGCATTCATATCATGATGATGTTTTATTTAAGACCTGCTTTGTGAAATACATCTTTTTAGAACCCATCACCCATATCAAAGCACTCAAGAGCTTATTACTGAATTATATTTGATTTCTAATGTCAAACTTTCATTTCTTATGTACAAATCAAGCTATAAACCGAACATCACTGTTTTTTACCCTCATTAGAGCATTAGGCATCTTGGTCAGCACTGCCCTTGCTATGGTATACCATTGTGTCTGTACTTAGAGAATTTTCCATATGTTATGGTTTGTATAAAACATGCCTTCCAAAAGGCTCATATGTTGAAGGCCTAGTACCTAGCTGATAGCATGATTGAACATAATCAAACTCTGAGAACTCTAATCTCAGTGATTACTCCACTGACGAAGTCATACTCAGATCTCCTGATTGGGAGGTGGTGGAACACAGAATATGGGTTCTAGTTGGAGCAAGTAGGTCAATGATGGCACATTTAGAGTCATGTGTTTTGTTTTTGCCCTTACTTTGTCTCTGCTTCTTGGACGCAGTGACATGAACAGCTCATCTGTCTTTTTGCTATGATGTTTCTACCCTACCAAAATGCTAAAAGCTAAGAATTGGGCATGGTGGCACATATCTGTAATCTAAGCACTTTGTGGTCTAAGGCAGGTGGATTTCTGAAAATCCAAGGTTATCCTAGGCTATGCAGTGAGTTCTAAATCTAAGTTACAAAATGAGACATTGTATGAAAATATATGAAAACAATAAATAAATAAATAAACAAACAAACAAACAAACAAATAAATAAAAATAATAGAGCCAGTTGATCATGGACGAAATCTCTGAAATGTGAGATAAAATGAACCTTTCTTCCTTTTAAACTGTTTTCCTCAAGTGTTTTGTACAGCAGTAAAAAGCTGACTAAAAAACTGCTGGATGGCTTTAGTTGTCAACCTGACACATCTGGGTATAGGAAGCCTCACGGGGAATTGTACGCATTGGACTGGCATGTGGCCATATCTGTGGGATATTTTCTTAATTTTTCAATGGTGTGAGAGGGCTGAGCCCGTGGTGGATGGTGTCATCCCTGGGAAGGTTATTCTGTATTGTATAAGAGAGCAGGTTGAGCATGGGCCAGGGGAGCTAGCCAGTAAGCAGCGTTCCTCCACAGCCTGTGCTTTAGCTCCTGCCTGCTGATTCCTACCCTGATGTTCCTAACTTGGTCTCCATAATGAGCTGTGACCTTGGAGATGAAAGCCAAAAAAACCCTTTTCTCCCCAAGCTGGTATTGGTCAGAGTGTTTTGTCATAGCAAACGAAGGCAGAATAGAACACAAACCGTGTCTGAAATCATTTCTCCACAAATTTGTACTTACTCCAAGTCTACACCTCTATGAGATAAAATATTTTGTTACTACAAAACACTTACCATGTCAGCTTGGTCTTAAGTGATCTTTCCTGATTCTGACCTCCCAACTTCCAAAGCCCTTATGTCAGCAACATTTTCAGGGAATCACTTTTTATTAATTTTGCATATTTTAATTATTAGTAAAACCATAAAAATTATATACATTAATGAGGTAATTACTGATGTTTGATATGCATGTGTGTTTTGTAATGTTCAAGTAATATTAAATATATTTTTAAAAATATATCAGTTATCTCTGATGAAAATTTGAAAGGCATTTATTCTTTTTGAAATGAGCAAGAGGTAATTTCTATTTATAGTCATCATATTTTGTAACAGAGTACCAATATGCTTTATTCGTATTCAAGTATTTTAGAGCCTATTAATTGATGTTTGTTTATACCATTCCTGTACACTCTCCCCAAACATTTCTGTCTATTCATAGCTTTGAGTTGGTTAAATTTTGTTATTGTCAAATATAAATGATATGTGCAGGACTGGAAACTCTGTGTCTGGTTAGTATATTTAATTTCATTCATTTTGCTGCCAGTATCAATGTTATTTTTCACAACTAAGCAATAGTCTTTTATGCATATACCACATTTTCTTCATACATCCATCCATTGCTGGATACCTCCACTGATACTGTATCTTTGTAACTGTGATTCACGCTACACTAAACAGGGGGATGTAAGTATTTTTAAGGTATACTGATCTTCAGATACGTCTTTAGAAGTGGTTGAGCTGGACTATATTGATATTGTAGAGATGCATTCTGGATTGCACAAATGTTCCATTTTTAAATGAAAATCTGAATACTTTTCAAAATGGCTGAATTCACATTCCCACCAACAAGGTATATGAGTCCCCCCATTTCCAAGTCCTTACCAGCATCTGTTATTTTTACTCTTTTAGTAATAGCCATCCTGTGAGACTTCCCTAATAGAGAATTGCTCTACATTTCCCTTCAGTGATGTTAAGTGTTGTTTCATGTACTGGTTGGTCATTTGTATGTTTCATTTAAGAAGTTATCTCTTCATTTCATTTGACCATTTGTAGACTGAGTTATTAATTTTTTTATTTTTGAATGTCTTATATTTTGTTGTTTTAGTCTGTGGTCAGATGAATAACTTGATAATCCATTCTCCCAGGTTGCAGCTTATTTCTTTTCTGTTCATCATTCCTATTGCTAGGAAGAAGCTCCTGAGATCATTCTCATCCTGATTTTCCAGTTTTCTTTTGCTTCCTATACTATAGGATTTTTCTTAAAATCATTGCCGTTAATGTTATTTTTAAGTATTTGTCTTATGTTTTCTTCTATTAGAG
>NW_008348573.1:371622-372751 GCF_000622305.1 Nannospalax galili | reverse complement strand
AGAATGGCATTGGAGTCTTGTGGAAATTTTAATAATACTACTTTTTCTAAATTATGATAATGAAAAATCCCATTTTTTTGCATTTATCTTCTTTCATCAACAATGAGGAGATCTCTTATTCCTAGTAATTAATTTTTTAAATTAACTTACTCCTAGGACTTAATTTTTTAGCTATTGAGAGTGGAATTCTTCTTGATTTCTATTTTAACAAGTTTAATATTGACATATAAATATGACATCGATTTTGGGGGCTGAAGAGAGAGCATAGCAGTTAAGTGCTGGGGGTTTGAACCAGCGACCCCCAGCACAGTAATGATTGGGGATGAGTAAGCACGCCGTTTGCCAGTCCACGCCACCCCCAATACTGGGAACACTCAGACACAATGGGGAGTCTAGTCAGGTAGGGACTCATTTATTACAGATATTACAGAGCTTATACTTTAAGTATTTGTCTTATGTTTTCTTCTATTAGAGTCATAGTTTTGAAACTTGCATTTAGGATTTTGATCATCTTTGAGGTGATTTTATAAATGATGAGAGATAGTGGTCCAGTTTCATTGTTTTGTATATAGAAATCCAATTTTGCCAGCACCATTTACTCAAGAGGATATATTTTTTCCAATGTACATGTCCTATTTTACATTTCTATTGCTGTGATAAAACACTAACTAAAAGCAACTATGCCAAGAAAGGGTTTATTTCATCTTACACTTCATATTCCATTGTCCAGGGAAGTCAGGTCAGGGCTCAAGACAGCAACCTGGAGGCAGGAAAAAAAGCAGAAACTAAAGAAGAACACTGTTTACTGACTTTTACTGGCTTGCACAGCTTTCTTATGCAGCCTACCTATTGTGTTGCCCATAGCAGGATGCACCTTTACATCAATTCACAACCAAGAAAATGCTTTACAGACATGGCCTCAGGGAAATTTGATGAAGGAAATTCCTTGAGTGAGGTTTCCTCTTCCCAGGTGACTCCAGTTTACATTATCAGTTTGACAAAAATTAACCAGCACAGTGTGTTTTGGACATCTTTGTTGAAAAGCAATCAACTATGTAGGCTTGTCTGTTTTGGTTTCTAGGAATTATGTATTGATTAGTAGCCGGGGTCATTGCTTACCATATCTTTT
>NW_008348573.1:366388-369884 GCF_000622305.1 Nannospalax galili | reverse complement strand
TTAGTCCCCCTTTTTGTTTTCTTAATTGAATTTTTAGGTTTTGATGGTTGCGTTCTACAATTGGCTTGACTTGGGGATTGTAGGGAATTCCTGTATTGTGTTGAATTCCCCAAAGTGAGAAGAAATCTTGTAAATTTTTACTCACAAAACAGGGTCCATTATTAGTTTTAATTCTTTGGGGCAGTCCCAACGTAGCAAAGCACTGGAGAAAATGAGACTGAGCATGTTTAGACTTCTCTCCTGTATGAGCAGTAGCCCAACAGGCATGTGAGAATGTGTTGATGGACACAAAAATATACTTCCAAAAGGCAAAAGGAGCATAGTGTGTGACATCTATTTGCCATAAGGAATTGGGCTTGAGTCCCCTGGGGTTTACCCCAGGCTGTTGCAGAGGCAGTACCTGTAGAAAGGGTTGACACAATAAGCCATGTTGTCTGCCTCTGCATTGCCTTGGGATAAAAGCCCAGGCAATCCTTGGTGCCCCCTAAGATGCTGTAAAAAGATAGGGGCTTTTCTCTCTTTAAGGAGTGTCCAAATCTGAATACTGTCAGAAAGCAATGGCCATGAGTTCCTTCAATTGAGCTGATTTTTGGTTTCTCCATATCTGCCCCTGTCAGTGAAAACATTGTAGGCTTTACTAAGGAATCTCTCCGCCGGGATTTGGTGAGTGCTGTTGCTGGAGGGGCTGTGGCACTTGGGGGCAGGGTGGTTTCCTGGCCACCTGTGGAATAGACTGGGCCCCTCCCCTAGCCACCTTCCCCCAGGCCTTTTCAGCTGTGGGCACACCACCAAAGGTGGTTTTCTTTGTTCTATTTTTTTTTTTCCAAATGTGGCCGGTGGCCGTGTGTGGACCCCTGACTTGCGCTGATTGCCAGCCCGGGGGTGGTGCCTGCCTGGCTTTCCCATGGGCCCCTGACCTGCTCATGCATTAGTTCAAGGTGGGTGTGGTGGGCAGCTTTTGCTGCCAACCCAGTGTGCTCCACTCCGCCCTGCCTTTCTGCCCAGGTGGCTCTGAAGCTGGCCGGGGCACTCCGGAGTTGCTACTTGTTACTTTGGCAGGTTTTGGTTTTACATCTGTTGCATTTCTGCATTCTTCCTCAAACCCTTCCCATGATTCCTATGTATCCCCAGTAAAAACATTAGCCCCAAGTAGCCAGGGAGCCAAATGAATTGCCTCTGCCCAAACCTTTTGAGCTACGAGATCTGACAAGTCCAATCCCCTGCTTTTAAGCCTCTTAGCGCTTTAAGCACCGGATCTTCAAACTTAAAAGTTGTGTTACCCATATTTAGGGTCTTCCTTACCCCGAAACCTCAGATTGGCCCCAGTCGTTTCCCTTCTATCTTTCTTCTTCCTTTTCTTCTTTTCACCTTCTTTCGAGTGCCACACTGAGAGCCAGTTGCTGGGAGTTCGAACCAGCGACCCCCAGGCAGTGATGTTGAGGATGAGTAAGCATGCCATTCACCAGCCCACGCCACCCCCAATACCTGGGGACACTCAGACGCAAAGGGGAGTCTAGTCAGATAGGGACTCATTTATTACAGGTAATACAGAGCTTATAAAGGCATCTGGAACTCCCCTTCCCCCAGGGTGTATCTTAAGGATGGTCACACGCTGATCATGCACTCCTCAGCAGTGCAGAAGTATTCTTCAGACTTTCAAAGCAAGGCAGGCTGCGCCCCCAGTAACTTACTTTTGGACCTATGCAAGGTGAGGCCTTTAGGTCCCCACAGTTAAGAGCACTGGCTATTCTGGAAGAGGACCCAAATTCTCAGCACCCACATGGTGGCTAAAAACCATCTCTAACTCTAATTCCAGGGGATTCAACACCCTCTTCTGACCTCCATGGCATTGCATGGTATGGTTGCACTTACAAACATGCAGGCAATACACTCATACACATAAAATATAAAAATAATAAATAAAATATATTTTTAAATAGCACTGATTTTTTTAATTGAATTTTTGTACCCCACAACTTTTCTGAAATTATTTTGAAGTGCTAATAATTTTGTGTTTACACATTATGGATTTCTTTCAGTAAGGTAATGGTATCTGAGAGCAGAGACAAGTAAATTGTTCCTTTTCAGTTTGGATATCTTCTGATTCTCTTTCCTAATTTTTGTTCCTAGAACTCATACTATTATTTTTAGTGGGAGAGGTGAGAAAGGACATACTTGTCACATTCCTGATCTAAGGATCAAAACTGTCAACTTTTCAACATTGAGTATTATATAACCTACATACTTGTCTTACATGCTCTTTTACTTTTGAGTACATGTATTCTATAATTTCTTATGAGTTATTATCATAAAGCTTGTTGAATTTTGCCCTAATCTTTTGGTGCATCTTTCATGATCAGATTATATGTGTCTATTCTATGGGCATAATTTTATCTTTCCTTCTATTATTGCCATGTACCACATCCATTTATTTGCACATGTTGGGGCAACCTTACATCCCTGCCTGGAATGAATTACATGCAATTATGATATATGACATTTTGATAGGCCTACATTTATTAACAGACATTTTTGTTATTGATTTAATCCTTCTATTTATTTTTGCTCTGTTAAAGATTTTGGTTCTTTATGGTTCATTTCTTGTTCACATCTAGACAAGTGTCTAAAAATTTAACCATGTCTTCTAATTTTCTAAGGTTTTGGCCTATAGTTTATAACAGTTATCCAAATTCCACTTCTGTAATATTGATTATAATACTTCTTTTACATTACTGAGTTTATTTTCATATTTGAACATTTGTGTTCCTTCTTGTTTTTCTTAGACTAGCTAAAGCTTTGGTGATATTACCTACTATAAATCTCACTTTTATGATTTGCTTAACTTTTGTAATGTTTTACTCTATATTTGTGTATGTCTCTGATCTTTATTATCTCTTTCATTCTACAAAATTTGGGTTTGTATTATTTTGGCTTCTCTCTTTTCCTGAGTTGCAACATTAGGTTGTATATTTGAAGTCTTCGTTTTGCTTTGATATAAACTATTACTGCTATAAATCTTCCAGGTAGCTGTGTTTGTTGACAATTTTTTGATAAGAACATGATTTTCAGTTACATGTTCCATATTCATTGTGAAAAATACTAGCATTTATTCATTTATTTATTTAACTATATGGTTTCAGATAAATTGATATTTTAAAGCAAATGAAGTGTCTTATACTTCAGTTGAAGTATTAAGCACACACACACATATATATATATATATATATGTCTATCTTGTGCCTTTTTGAAATTGCATCTTTGATATTTTATTTTATTAGCATTCTTATGCTTCCCAATACATTATGTGTATTTTCATGTCAGGAACTTTGCACTTGATGATACTATCTTAAATGCTTTTCTTTCAAATATCTACTTCAGTACACAGATATTACCCTCTCTTAGACTCCCATTTTATTTCTCTTACATACAATTCATACCACAGAATATCCCACTTTTATATATTTGTTGATGAACTTTTCCCATATTTTAATAGTAG
>NW_008348573.1:361529-366362 GCF_000622305.1 Nannospalax galili | reverse complement strand
TTTGTTCAATTTTTTAGTATTCTGTTCCCAATACTTGAAATATGGAAATGTTGAATATATATTATGTTGAATGGTATATTGCTAACAGGGAGTTCTATTCAAGATGTGTCATATACTTTAAAAAATGAACATATTTTCCCTTGAAATTATATATGAGTGTAGAAGTTCTGACTTCTGATTTTTTTAGGTTTTCTGTTATATTTTCTGACCTTCATGTTAAGCAGAAGACCACTAAATATAATAAAGAAAAAGAATGATACAGAGATTCTGAACCCACTTAATTAAAAACCAAGTCTTTTGATTTTGTCAGTCTAGGTGAAAGTGTGAGTTGAACTTGATTCATTAAAAAGGTATTTTCTTCAGAAACCTTTGGAAAGGCTTTCAATAGCATACTCAAACTTGTGTTTCTCAAAGACTTTGAAATCCAGTTTGTCCTCAAAATACCAGTGAACTTAATTTTCAAGGAGAAAAATACTCTTATACTGCATTTAAATTTGAAGTCAGTAAGCAAATTAAATTATAAAGCCAATTAATCTTTTAATTTTGAGACATATATGTGAAAGAAAGATAATATGCTATGCAATCAGTTCTTTATTTGGATAATCCAACTATATATAAAACATATCATATGATTGCATGCATTTTATTAATATATTCTAATTATAAAGTAACAAATTTCATACACTAGAAATTCTGACAGTTTAAGAGGTACAGAAGATTATGCTTCTATATGCTCTAAAATAATATCAAAAGACAAAATGAAAATGCTATAATGTTATAATTTTGAGATAGTTTGGCCTTCATATTTATGCAGAGCAATGATTTCTTGGTTGCATAAAATTATCAAGATAAATGTGATTTTTATGAACATGAGGCTTCTCTACCCTTTAGAGTTTGGATTACATAGAAACAAATAATCATGAACTTCGTCACGATTCTCTCTCTCTCTCTTCCTTCCCCCCCCTCTGTTTTCTCTGTCCCTCTGTCCCTCTGTCTTCTCTCTCTCTCTCTCTCCCTCTCTCTCTCTCTGTCTCCCTCTCATACATACAAACATGCATGAGAGAGATTAGTATTCATATGCCAAAGAAAATAAGTTGCAAGTTTATGG
Organism: Nannospalax galili; assembly: GCF_000622305.1. Classification (NCBI taxonomy): domain Eukaryota; kingdom Metazoa; phylum Chordata; class Mammalia; order Rodentia; family Spalacidae; genus Nannospalax; species Nannospalax galili. Next base: position 365,254 of record NW_008348573.1, on the reverse strand, counting down.
GTGAACTGTGCATGTGTACATGTACATGTGTATATAGACTATATATCTGCAGGTTTTATTTTCTCCTTCTGTGTTGACATTTTTAGGGCTAAAGGAAAACAGTTGCTCATTGTTCCATCATTTATTCTCTGAAGCAGCCCAGTTTATGTAGTCCTCAATTTAGAGAGGACATAAAATACAGGTATATATTTGCTTGCTTGACTTTGTTTATCCTTAATTAATTCAACAAATAATCATTAACATATATATGAGCTAGACCTCAGGCTAGGTTCTAAGGAAGCTAAATAGAAAGCTGCTCTTTTTCACTCTGTTTAATTAGGAATGAATACAAAGAAGCACAATGCAGTGAGGCTTCTAATGGTCTAATCAGCTGTTAGACTGCACAGAGAGGAAATGTTTTATTTTGTCTTGACTGGAAAGGTTAAAGGAAGCTTCTGGAAGGTAACTTTTAAGCTGCCTATGAATAATAAATAAAAATGTAACCAAATACATGTAGGGAATAAGGAACTTTCCAGAAACAATACTAGAAGTCAGGAGTGTGGCATGCAGGATAGAAAATGTTGAGTGCTCAAGGCAATTGGGCAGTATTGGCGTTGAGCTCTGGGAGATGTGGTTGTAAAGGTGAGCAGATCATGAAAGACCTTCATTTGAGACTAATTAGGAATTAGAGTAAGTGAAACTGTTTCACTGATACGTAATAAAAAGAATCCATCAAGGTGATAGGACTCTAAAGATAAAATTTATGTTATTTTTGTACTTTTGGAGTAAAAATATCTAAACAGAAGCATAATAATGACATTGTTCTTAGTTGTTTGCAATAATTATAGCTGATAAATGTGTAGTATTAAACACTGAAAATTCAGTTTATATATTCTAAGATTGCTTTGTTTATAAATTGTCCATTGACTAGGAGGTTAAAAAAACCTACACAGTCTAATAAGTAAGATTCAATCTGCCTTGTTGATCAAACGTTTCAGTTACTAATTAATTTTTTATATATCTCCTGTATTTATAAGAAAAATCTAATTGCTGCTACAGATATGCTTCAATAGTACTGATTACTCAAATGTGTGAGGCTTTGGGTTCTGTCTCCAGTATGAAAAACAAGACAAAGTAAAAGGTCTCATTGTACTGACTTAATTCCATAGCCCCCAGAGGTCAGAAGAGGACATCTGGAGCTCAGGACAGGTTTTATCTACCACATAGATGCTGGGAATGGAACCCAGCTCCTCTGGAAGAGCTGCAAATGCTCTTAAACACTGACCCATCTCTCTAGGCCCAGAAACACAGCTCTTTCAATAATATTATATCATGAGCACGGGATATTCTTCCATTGCTTTAGATCTTATTCTTTTTTAAAATATTTTATTATTATTATTTATGTGTATGAATGTATTGCCTGCATGTAAGTACAACTGTGTGGTGCAATACCCGTGGAGGTTAGAAGAGAGTTTTGGATCCCCTGGAACTGGAGTTACAGATGTTTTTTAGCTGCCAAATGAGTGCTGGAAATCAAGCCCATGTCCTCTGTGAGAGTAGCCAGTCCTATTAACTGCTCAGCCAACTCTCCAGTCCCCTACATTTTATTTAGTTTATAATAGAATTTATTTGGGTTTTTAGTATATAACCTAAAACCAATTAAATATATTCTTTAATGTTTATGCTTTTTGATATTATTGTAAATGAAATCACTATTTAATTTCAGATTCTTATTGTACATCTTAAGTATATAAAATGTAACTTTGCTTTAAACTTGATGTTTTTTGCTTTTATTTCTTAATTCTAACTTAAGGTTTCTTATTTCCTTAGGTTTTTCTATTGGTAAGATTATGTCATCTGTAAAAAAAGATTATTTTCCCTTTTCATCTGTTTCTATTCTTATTTTATTTTCATTCTTAATTGTCATGAACACCAATTCTGATACAGTGGTGAAGTGGTGTGAAGGCAGAGATCTTTGTTTTGTTCATGATACTAGGAAGAATGTATATAGACACACTATTTTGAATGGTTTTAGCTGTGGGCTTTCAAAAATTTAGGGTAGGTATTTTCCATTTCTACCTTGTTGAATTGTTTTTATTGTTAAAGAAAACTAAAAATTGTCTTATTATTCTATAATTTCTGTCTAAGTATTCTGTTGTTATTTTGTTTTTCTACTAGTAGTTTAAATTACAGTGACATTTGGATACTAAATCATCCTTGCTCTCCTTTGAAAAAAATCTCAGTGATTTGTAATTGCTATTAAATTACACTGGATTGAATTTGTCTTAATATGTTGAGTATCTGGGGTCTTTTGTGATATTGTCATTTTGGTGTGAGCCTCACTGAAACACAGGTGTCAGAGCAAGTTATTTATATTTATTTTTCTTTATTTTTATGAGTGTTTTACCTGTATGTATGTAAGTGTACCACATGTGTGCACTGCAATGGAGGCCAGAAGAGGGCATCATATCCCCTGGATATGGAGTGAGAGTTAAGAGGTGCATTAACCCTGTCTCTTCCCCTTCTTCCACTATGTTCCATGAGCCTTAGTTGTAGATTCACCTGCAAATGTGTCATCTAGTACTGGGCACCTCCCAGGAATGTTCTTTGTGCCTGACCGGATGTGCAACTCTGCAGTACCCTCCATCTGTTGCAAAAAGAATATTCTTTGCTGAGTGCTGTAAAGCATGCTTGTCATTTGTAGATGGTCATTATTCACCATGTGAGTGCTCTTAAAATCTGGTTCCTCTGTGAGAACAATGAGTGCTCTAAAGCAGTGAGCCATATTTCCAGCCATAGAATAAATTCTGAAGTCTTCTTTTAGTTTGCCTTTAAGAAGACATTTAAAATATTTTTTTTTCATTTTTCCTATTGAGTCTTTTAAATTTCATACATTTCCCACCCAAATCCATACCCCCCTCCCCTATCCATGCCTACCCCTATACCCCTAATGAACCCTATGTAACCTGCCTGGAGGCTCCACCTCCCTGTGTTCATGAACCAGCCCTGGCGCTTGCAAACTTTCCTCCTCTTCCATAATGGTTCCTGACCTATGAGTGTGAATGGTTCCATATAGGAGTCCCATCCTACACTATACATTATCTTATTCTCCAAAACTTGGCCAGTTGTGGTCTTCTGTGTGCATCACACTCTGTTGTATCAATGGAAGCCTCACTGGCGAGAGTTGAGAGGTGGATTAGCCCTCACTCTACCCCTTATTCTGCTATATTCTATGAGACTTGGTTGTAGAGATTTGACTGCAGATGCATCACCTACTACTGGGCATCTCTCAGGCATATGGTCTCTGTGCCTGACCAGCTATGCAAGTCTGCAGTAGCCTCCATCTGTTGCAGAAAGAAGCTTCCTTGATTGATGTAAGGCATGCTTGTCACTCTAAGGGAGGTCTCTTCTCTCTGGCACTGTGTTCTCTGCCCAGCAACTCCCAGGTATACATATGCATTAACATTCAGACACTCTATGTGCGTTTCATAGGGTTTCTGGGCACCATTTTCCCTCTAGGCTTCCTGTCCCCTGTGATTCATTCATCTCCACTCTCTTTTCTACCATTAGGCTTCCATTGTCCCTCCCTCCCTAGTCTTAAAAATTTAAATATTTTGTAGATTTATCGAATGATATATTTGATCAAGAAATATATGTCTAGCTAAGGTTTATCTGAGAACAACTGGTCTTTGCCCAAGATTTATCTACATGACACACAGTAATTAAAAGTACCAGACTGGTGGAAC
>NW_008348573.1:360272-361173 GCF_000622305.1 Nannospalax galili | reverse complement strand
CCCCTGAGGAACAGATCCTTAAACGACCTTAAGAGTAAAAATAAATTGATTTATCTGGGCCAATTGTGTGGCCTTAAACACCCAAAAGGAAAGTATAACCAAAGATTAAAGGGGCCAATATAATTTCTTAAGAGTCCATATGCATAGCTAAAGACTATATAACAAGCAACGATGTCAGACAGGCGATATCTTCTTTTGAGTTATTGGCCAGGGTGGCCAAAGAGACTCCCAGATAGTAACCCAGCATAGAACTGGGAAAATGAACTACAGACCCCAATCTTATCTTAAGGAATATTGACAACTGATCACTCTTAGATGAAGAACAGCTGACCCTCCTAAAACAACTCTAGATAGGCTGACTAGATTCACCAGAGGGCAAGTAGTGAGGAATGGCTGGGGTGCCGACAACACAGCAGACAGTAGCAGGGATATCAGAGTATAAGCACTCTAGTGAGGGGAGGAAGTCTATGGGAGACTGCTATCTGGGAAGTGGTGTATAGTTGAATGAGATGGTTTTGGATGTTCTGTGTGATATACACACACACACACACACAAAAAGATCCACAAATTAAAAAAATATATTTGAGGAGGAAGCATGGAAATTTACATCATGCTAATTAGTGAGGTGATAAACAGTACAATTGAAATCTGTCTGATATCTTTATAGACATACACAGGTGCCAAGGATCCAAATGCAACCGATTATGACTAGTAATAATCAGATACATACAGATTAGAGATGCTTGCGCCAACATCTCAGTGCTAGTAGCAAAAACAATGAGTCTTTCTGCAAGGAATAATATATTCTAAAATGAAATGGAGATCTTTTTTGAGGGTTAAAAACTCATTCAATTTTATGTCTTACAGGGCTTATACTGAGTTCAATATTGTATAACTGTAT
>NW_008348573.1:324040-360175 GCF_000622305.1 Nannospalax galili | reverse complement strand
TTGAAATTTACCCGATGATTTTATATCCATGCTCAGGTGGATCTCAGAAAGTAACTGACTGTGACTAGTAACAATCAGATACATAGAGATTGGACATGCATGTACAAACATGTTAGTAGCATTAAAAATGATTTTTTCTGTTTGAAATAGTATATTTTACAATGAAATGAAAATCTTTTTTAAATGTTAAAACTTCATTCAATTTTATATCTTATAGGGTTTATACTGAGTACAATATTGTATAACTGTACTAATTCAACTGCAAATCTAACAATGTACAGCCAATTTTGTAAGAGATGCAGCAGAAAATTGAAAATTATTATTGAATATATCAATGCTGATGTAATGAAATGCTTCTTTTAAGTATGTGGTTATTAAATAAATAATTTTAAAAAATAAACAAAAGCTAGCCTGCAAATTAAATAACTATTTAAGTATATTCAGATTTTAAGTACCTCTTTGCATCAGGTTAAGTAGTTTAGATCGTTTTAGAATGCTGAGCATTTCATCTAGAATTTAAATTTGTTGGTGTAGTTATTCAGAGTATCCTACTGCTGTCATATATATATATATATAATCTGTATGGTCATTAATATCTTCTGTCACATTCTCACAACTGCTTCTGAATTCAGCAAGTTGAATCTTATTATATTAAAGACATAATAGAGATTTGTTAGTTTTCTTGAAATTTCCAACAAGCAAATTTTATTCATCTAGTTTTTCTTCTCTTAACATGTTGCCCATTCCTCTACCTGCTGTAGGTTTAGTTATCTCTTCCTTTTAGTTTCTTATTGAAAAATATGTGAGTACTGTTTTTACACTTTTGTGATATTTTATTGCAGTAACACATGATATCTACTATCAAGTTACACTTTAAGTGCTAAATGCATTGTTTTTTAAGTACAAGTAGAGTGAGTTATTTAGAAAAGAATTTTGTTTTCCACTACTAAACCTGTCAGTTGCTTATCATGGATTTTACTTATGACCTTGTCTTATATGGTGTTTATTATATGAAGGTGTTTTTCTTTTCTTTTTCTAGTGTGTTGTACATTTTTATGATACAAAATTTAGAATTTGTAGATACTATTTATATGTATTAAGATAATCATATGAAAATTTTAGATTTCCATTATGCTGGTGGTGCTGCTTATTCCTTTCTCTGGTATTTGTTTATTGACCTATCATTGAATTATGTTGATTTGGACCAGATACACATTCAAACCACAGTAGCTATTATGTCCAGGTTATACAAAAATTGTATATAATTCTTTGAATGGATACAACTTTGATTCCAGAGGTCAATACACATATTAAAGAATGTGTTAAACACTACCACAATTATAACCCTGCCTTGCCCTTTACTTCATACTTGCACAGAGTCTAAAAGTTGAAAGAATATGCTCTTTCATGCATGTTCCCAAGATAAGAGAATACAGTCTTTCTTTGAGTTTCTACACAACACTGTACTTTTGTGTGAGCTTATAGATTTTCAAGAATAGGTCAGAGCTTTGAAAAGGCTTATAAGAACAGTTGATTCCCTAGACTACACTTTTTTATTTTATTAACTTCTTGTTATCCCTTCAGACTTTACCATTTCAATTATGTGCACCATTAATTGTCTCTGATTTTTTTTTCAATAGTCACTCTAGTATTATGCTTTTCTTGCTGTTTAAGCTCTGATCAACTCATACAGAAACAGATTTTTGTGAGTTTTTTTTTTTTCCAGGAAAGTACCATAAATGTCAAATAATGATGGTTTTTCTGGGGTGAGACATTGCGGATGGGTTGCTCCAATCATGACATGTTCCTATAGCTGAGGACACCATTGACTGCTGCTTCATTGGTATTTTCAGCTCCTATTCTGCAATGCTACAGATATCCAAGGCATCTGAGGAGCTAAGAAGATACTGAAAGTAACAGGACAACTTAAGAGTGACACCTATTTTTTTTTTTAAATTGTGATTCAGCTATTTCTTTTACCTAAACACACTTAGGGTTATTGAAAGGTATTGGTAAATTTCCAGAGTTTGAAAAACTTGTTGTAGGCCACGTTTCCATGTTTACTAGAGTTTTTGCTTCCTCAGAGAAGTGATTTTTTTTTGCCTAATAAGTTAAGCATTTTAAAAGTGTTTCTCTCATATTTTTTACACTTTTACAAAATTTCTAATGTATCACACATCTCAGTTTTAAATAGAAATACTCTCTCTTCTGCATTATTCTTTTAAAATGTGCATTAATTTACTTTATGGCCATTTTTTTCCATCTAATTTGTGTCAAAATGACATTTTTATGAATAAGACAGGCTTCATTGGTAATCCTAAATTCCACATTGAAACACATAGATTCCACTTTGAAGCACAAATATCATCAGTGCTTTATTGTGAATATTTCAGTTCTTCAGTCATAAGGAAGGCTGGTAGTACTAGGTAATTGTCTATATCTTCACTTAGAATGGCAATTGTTGTGTAAAAGTTTCTCCATTATGGAAATCACTGCCTTTTTAAATTAATGTTTGAAAATTTCATACATAAGTACTGTATTTCTCTCATCTCCAACCCCCTCTCCAACTCCTCCAATGTTACTCCACTGCCTTTCAATATCTAGACTTCTGTTATATATATATATATTAAATACATATATAATAAAACATATATATGTATATATATATGTATATAGTATTGAGTCCATTTAGTGGTACTAGTATGTACATGTGTTTAGGACTGACCACTTGAGACTGCATATCCTATCAGGGATCTGGTACTCAGAGAAATTTGATTCTTCTTTTGAACCATTAATCTTGACTACAGCTCTGCATCTAAAGGTGCAATCTTGTGAAAATTCCCACATCAGTGTTGACATGTCATTTGGGGTTGTCATTGTTTAGGTCTTGTTTAGGAAGATATGTTGTTGAGATTTCATGCTCTTAGCATCCCTGTTATTTCTGGAAGATACTGTCTAGCAGCTTACCCAAATACCCTTAGCTGGGAAGGTCATAGACCCAAGAGAGAACTTACTACTGCTATCTCCCTAAACCAAAACAGTTTTTAACTGTATTCTAAATCTCATCCTTAGATCCACAGATAAATATAGCTCTTGATGCTTATCAAAGAAGTTTCTTTTTGCAACAGATGGAGAGTACAAAGAGACGCAACTGGTCAAAATGGGGAGAATTATTGACCATGGTGTGATCAACCTTAATTGATATATCTAAAATATTACCACTACACATAAAGCTTAGGGAACCTTACAGAAAGCAATGGGTTTTAATGATGATATTGAGAAAATAAAACAAGTCATATTTTTATACCAAAGTTTGTCACATTGAAAGAAAATACAAGCATATGTTTGCAGATAAAGAGAACAGGAGAGCTCACAATGAAAGTTGAAGACAAGCGCCACCCATAAAATTCTGTCTTGGTGTTGGAAAATCCAAGTTCACCCCGTTTGCTGCAACTGTGAATGAGTTTACCTCATTGTTTCCAAGGGGATTATATTTCATTCATTTAGGAAAACTCTCGACGTTTAACCATAGAAACAACATATGTTTTCTCAGTTCTGTCTCATATACACTTTCACCCTCAATAAAAGGTACAGAAAAAAATGCCTTAAGGCAATAAATCTCAAAGAACTAGATATTGTCAAAATTTTAATAAGCTAATATCCTGGTCATTGATTGCATTAAGATATTGGAAACAGATTGGAACACTGTTGAGAGGGCTTTATAGCCATGTCTAATTCCCTGATTCTCAAATATTGGGATAAAGAAAATGAGAAAATGAGGTAATCGTTCATATGTTTAAAAATGTAGCCCTGTATAATAATATACGGTTCAAGCACAGGGTGAAAAATCTTGGAAAGACAACACTTCTTTTATATTGCATTGACAAGTCAGTGTTTTTATCTTACATATATAGACTACTAAGAGAAATTGTATGCTGACTAAACTTTGATTTAAATGCAACCAAAAACTATTTCAAGGCAATAAAATTTAAACCAAAGTAATGCTAGAGTCAAGGAAAATGAAAATACAGTCATTTAAAATCATGAACTAACCATATGCAAGATGAAGGATTTTGTAATTTTTCTAGCATTGGGGAATACATTTAGGGTATAAAATAATTTGTGAAATTCTGCCACTCTGAGGCAGTCCTTGATTTGAGGAAATTTCATGTATATAAAGTTCATATGCACATTCTATTGTACTGTTCCTTTATTTCTTCCCACAGTCCTCTATTTGAGATTCCTTACTTCTCAATCTATTCACCTTACAGAGATGCTTATAGACTACTCTAATCAAGCAAGTAACTAAAGTACTATAAAAACCCAAAATTAGAGATTAAATTAAATTATTTAATTTGAGATATGTGATATTAATTTGATTTGATATATGTGATAAATTTGCTAAAAATTTCAGGAAAATTGTTAAAGTAGGTGTCAGATTGCAATAAATTAAGAGAAGCAATGATCAAGTAAAAACTAAGGAAAACTTTTAAAAATAGTTATTTGTGAGAGTATGAATAAATATGTTCATAGGCTAGGTAGGGAATGGAGCTCAGTAGTTGAACACCTGTCTTGCATGCACAAGACACACACACACACACACACACACACACACACACACACACACACCAGCATGATAATGTGAACAAGGAAAAAGGTCAAGGGAAGACAATGCAGGCAGTCTAAATGGTGAATGGCATAGCCATAAGAATAAGTGACTCTATCTGAATACAAATAGAAAACTCAAAATATGATGTGGCATTGTGGAAAGTTTTGCTTCTAGAAAAAGCTGAGCTGTCTAGAGCATGATTTCATGATAATTCCTTATCTAACTATATGATGGAAATTTTGGATAAAGAATGCAAGCTTCTTAGGCCTTTAATTTGACAAAACTGATATTTTTAGAAGACTAACGATTTGAAATTTCACAAAAAATTTAGTTCCACGTAATAAGCAATTAAATATAGCAGATTAATACTTTGGCTTTTGCAAAGATATTACTGAAAATGCCCAGGATGAGCTGTGTTGCTATAGGTTTGGGAGAAAACATTAAGAAGGACAATTTAAATAATTACTTAAAACTTTAATGTCTTTTTCTACTTTTATGAAGAGTCTAGAAACATTGTCTTTCATTTTCACAGACTATTGGGAGAATTAGATTTAGAACTCAGAGATACTGATTTTGAATGTGTCTTGTTTAATCACCCTAACTAGATTCTACTCAAAAATATTGTTCACAGAAGACATGGCTTCTTTCTGCCGAAAGAGAAGAATAGTTCAATAGATTAGCAAAGACGAAAAAAACATTTTTTCTTCACTTATTCTTGGCACTTTGGCAAGTCATAGGCTTGTGCATTAACTGCTGTCTGCTGCAATAAGAAGCTACTCTGATAAAGGCTGAGCCAGGGCCCAGCACGAATCTATGGCTATAAGTATAATTATAAATATTTAGAGAAGGAATTTTTACTACATCACCATTTAGCAAAACATTAGCAGTGGGTTCCATATTAGGGTCTATGACAGCCCTAACCATGGACTCTTGCTCTATTGGACTAGAGGACACATCTTATCTGGCCAGTCAGTAGTTAGCTTGCAGAATTCAGAGACTGTTAATAGCCTGTCTGTGCTAGTAGCCTGCAGAGCACAAACATTGAAAATTAACTAGTAGGGAAGAAACTTACAGCTTAAATTTGGCTTGATTTTCTATGTCCTATGACCCAATTGTATGGTGTCTTCAGCAATAGACTCTTAACATCAAGTTGTGGACAATCAAGAGCAATGTTCATAGCCTGAATTGTTTTAGGTCTTCTGGGGTTCCCTTGGCCGAAACTCAAAAGAAAGTAACCCATAGCTGACACTGAGATTCTATTTTAGTACCCATGACTTCTGGAAGGAGCCTTATATGTTCATTGAGGGTACCTCTGCTGCAGTATTTTAAAACTATTTTAGATTGTATTTTTAATAAACTTACAAATCAGTAGGGTTCAATATAGCATTTTCATACGTATTTAGTTTTGATCACCCTTCTCTTTTCCCTGCTCTTTTCACTACATCCCACACCCTCCCTTGCTGAGAACTTCCACTCCCAATATTCCCCTCCACTTTCATGTCTATTGTGTTCTATTATCTCCCCTAACATAAGGCCTCTTCTCCTACTCTCCATGACCCCTTTCTAAATTTCTGGCATTTGTATCTAGGATACACACATAAGAGAGTACACAGAACATTTGTGTTTCTGGATCTGTGTTATTGTAGAGTATAATACTTCCTGATTTATCAAATATTTCTCAAATTTCATTCTTCATCACCAAATAAAATTCTAGAGAGAGAGAGTGTGTGTGTGTGTGAGAGAGAGAGAGAGAGAGAGAGAGAGAGGGAGGGAGAGAGATGCTTTCATTAACTGTTCATCTATTGATGGATGTCTTTTCTGGATCCATTTCCTTGCTATTTTGAATAGAGTCACACTGAGGACCATGATTTATAACCCAATATCAATAAGCTGTTTCAGAGGACATCATGGTTCCAGCAGTCCCAGAGTTCCCCAAGTGACCAGGATTTCCAATCCAGTGGTCCCAGAACTCACATAGGACCTGGGCTTTGGCTCCAGTAGTCCATGAGTTGGTCATGGCACTGGGACTTCCTCTCCAGCAGTTCCAGAGTTCACAGAGAAATAGGGATTCTGACTCTAGAACTTTCCAGTGGTCAGTATACTGTGTAAGATATGGCTCTTGCCACTAAAGAGATCAGTGCAAGAGTAGAGGTTTATAGCTAGCAGGACCAGAGTTTTCACTCCAGTCATTCTAAAATTCACAATGAGACTGTATCGGACCAAGGAGGGGAGATGTAAATGATGTCCTGGAGATGTCCCTTAAGTAGTCTGCAGTCTTCCTGATGAAGAGAACCTTCAGGCAGACTCCAGGCTGAAGAGCAGTATACTCCTTTAGAAGGGCTGGTAGTTGGTGGCCCTGTTAACTGCTCACACACAGCCACTTTCATGGTACATTCCTCATGTAAATTTATAACTTTTAGTTAATACAACAGATTATCTGCCTAAAAGTTTCATCTGGGGATACTAACTACATGATAGGCCTTAACATGAATGACATAAATGCATGAATTCCAGTGAGGGGGCACTGTGGGAGGGTGCCATTGGGGAATGGGGTATAAAAATGATTAATATGGCTGGGCGTGGTGGTGCACACCTTTAATCCCAGCACTTGGGAGGCAGAGGCAGGCAGATCTCTTTGAGTTCAAGGCCAGCCTGGTCTACATAGTGATTTCCAGGACAGCTGGGGCTACAGGGAGATCCTGTCTCAAAAAGACCAAAAAATGATGAATATGTTCTATACAAAATACACAATAATTCAATAAAGAAAAGTTTCTTCTGGCAAGATGCACATTGATGACCAGACAAAAACAAAACAAAACAAAACAAAACAAAACAACAGAGATCTCCCAATTCTTTTCTGAAAACCTGCCTCTAAAAGCTTCTTTTTTTATTACTGGATTTTCTGGAGTCTTGTGAAACTTGGCTTTCTCTTTCTGAGGATTACCCAAGATAGGTTCTGTGGATTTTTGCCCTTGAATCAGTAAGTTTGTCCATAACCTATCCCACATCTGATTGAAAATTCACAGAGTAATTGTGAGGCATTTTCAATCAATGAACAAGACATTCTCCAGGTCATGTTCTTTGTCACTATCTAATGACTGCTCCAAAATTTTTGTAGAAATTAGGTTAGGAAGCTGACACATTTTGTCATCACTTGGCAAAGAATGACTAGTTGTACAGGAAGCACAATATGTGGGGTCCATGGTACCCTTACCATCTTCACGTTCAATGCATTCACCAGGATCACCACTGTCATTGTTAATATCCCAATCAATAATCTGAAATTAGTATTTGGAGGCTCCATTTTCTGATGTAACATAGTCTTTTACCAAACCTGTCTATTTTAGAGTGATATCCATCTTCTCCGTTGTGATTTAGAAAATGTCTTACCAACCAAGAAATCATTTGCACTAGAACTCCATATTATATTTTCAAGCTTACTAATACTCAGATGCAGTTTCTTTCTTTGCTTTTGGAGATAATTCAGTAACAGTTGTTGCCTCACTTACCAGTGACTGAGTCTTGAAAGTGTCCTGACATCCTTCTCCACTCTCAAGTCATGCTTTAGAGAGGGAGACTGCTGCTTCCACTGTCTTGAGATTGGCTTGTCTCAACTGTTGTGGTCTCTCTCCTATTTGAAAGGATGGGTATTTTACATTCCAACTCTTTTTCTTCTTGGAGCCACAAGCACAGCCACCTCCCAAAATAGTTCATGCAAACATGTAGGCACACTGCCTAGTCCCCAAAGTCCACCCTGGACAAAACTTTTAAAAAGTACCTGTATATACCAGTACTTTACATCATTTTCACTCTCTTCACCCTCAACTCCTTCCATTCCCTCCACACTCTCAATTTTGTGACCTCTTCTTGAATTTTTATGGTTATGTACATCATAGAGCATTTTTTAATCAAGTTGTTTGCTTTCTTGATGTTTAGTTTTTAAGTATAGTCTAGATAGAAATTGTCTAGAAGATTTATAAATGACAAAGATTTTCTCCCATCATATCAGATACCTTTTCATTCAATTAAGTGTTTCCATTGTGTTTCCTTTGCTGTACAGAAGGCTTTTAGTTTCATGAAGTACCACTTGACAATTATTGGCCTTATTTTCTGGGTTGCAGGAATCCCACTCAGAGAGAGCTTACCTACCCCTATATTTTTTAAGTAGATGCTATACTTTATCCTCTAGTAGTTGCAATATTTCATCGTGTTTCTGAACCATTTGGATTTGATTTTGGCTAGCATGAGTGATAAGGATAAATTTTCATATTTTTATAAATACTGTTCTTTCCCACAATCTGTATTTATGGCATCTTTATTTAAAATCAGATAGCTACATATGTGTGAACTTATATGTGGATAGTCTATTATATTATGTATGTAATGTTGTGCCAGTACTATGCCATGTTCTTTTTATTGCACTGAAATCAGGCATGGTGCTATCTCCAGTAATTATCATAATGTTCAGGATTCTTTGGCTATCTGAGGTCTTTTGTGCTTCCATATAAATATTTGCATCATTTTTCTATTTCTATGAAGATTGAAGTTGGATTTGATAAGGATATCTATAAATTTACATATTACTTTTCATAGGATATACATTTTCCTAGTGATAATTCCACCAATGCATAACTATGAGAGGTCTTTCCATCTTTTAATCTCCTTTGATTTCTTTAGTGTTTTAAATTTTCATTGTAAAGGCCTTTTATTTCCTTGATTAGGATTTTAAGTCTATTGAGAATAGGATTGTTTCTCTGATTTCTTTCTTAGTATATTTCTCTTTGATATATAGGAAGGATACACATTTTGATATGCTAATTTTGTAATCTGCCACTTTGCTGAAAGTATTTATCACATCTCCCAGTTTCTTGCTTTAGTATTTAGGATCTCCCATGTATCATATCATGCCATTTGCAAATAGGACCACTTTGTCCTCTTCCTTTTGTATTTGTATACCTGTCATTTTCTTCTCTTGTTTTCCTGCTCTGGACTTCAGATCTGTATAGAATAAGACTTCAAGATCTATGCAGAATAAGAATGGGGAGAGTTGGCATTTTGTTTTATTTCTGATTTTAGTGAGAATGTTTTGAGTTTTTCCCCATTTAACATGATGTTGGCTATAGGTTTGCCATTTATAGCTTTCATTAAGTTGAGTTATGCTCACTCCATAGCTAGTCTTTCCAGGCTTATATCATGAAGGAATGTTTGATTTGGTAAAAACCTTTTCTATACCTACTGAAATGATAATTTGATCTGTATTCTTGACACAGTTTATTTGACAAATTACATGTTGATTTACTTATGTTTTGTCAACTCTGCATGTCTACAATGAAGCCAATATGATCATATGAATGATCTTATGTTTTTAATTTAAGATTTCTCATTTTTTGAGAGTTTCAAACTTGAGTATTGTATTTACAGCATTTCCACTCCTCTCTCTCCTTACTCCAACTCCTTCCATGTCTCCCTACATCTCCTTCTGGAATTAATGATCTCATATATAACCTACTGACTCCATTTAGTTTTGCTTATATGGGCAAGTGTTTAGGGCTGACTGCTTGAGATTGGGTCACCTGTCAGGGGGTTCATTCATTGAGAAATGATTTTTCCTTTCTCAGCAGCCACTGATTGCCTGTGGCTCTTCATCGAGGGATGGGAGCTTGTGAAGTTTCTCCCATCTACACTGGCATATCAAATGTTGCTTGTCATTATGAAAGCTATATTCATTACTTTTCTGTTGTTGTGAGAAACAACATGATCAAGGCAACTTATTATTTTTAAATTTTATTTATTATCTTTATTTTATGTGTATGCATGTATTGCTTGCATCTAAGTGACCTGTGTCATGCAGTGCCATAGATGACAGAAGTGGGTGTCACATCCCCTGGATCTGGAGTTTCAGACAGTTGTTAGGTTTCATGTGGGTGCTGGCATTCAAACCCAGTTCTTCTGCAAGAACAGCCAGAGTTCTTAAATGCTGAACCATCTCTCCAGTCCCAAACTTATAAAAGGAAGAGTTTATTGGACTTATGGTTCCAGAGGGGTAAGAGTCCATCATGGTGGAGAAGTATAGCAGTAGGCAGCTAGAGCAGAAAGAAGAGGGCTCACAAAGCACAAGCAGGCATAAGAAGCAAAACACAGCTGGAAATGGGACATGGCTCTCCCATCCCCACTTCTTTGCTTCCTCCAGTATGGACATACTTTCTAAGCCACCACAAACAGCACCCCCACCTGAGGCAAAGTATTCAAATACTTGGAGCTTATTGGGGACTTCTCATCCCCCTCCACGGCCCCCACAGCCTCGTGACTGAATCATAATGCAAAGTGTGTTTAGTCCAACCTTAAATTTGCCCAGTTTTTAAAAGTTTCAACACTATTCAAATGTCTCAACTCTCTTCTGCAAATAAAGACCATCTCTTAACTTCTTGTAAGAATCAAATGAAAAAAGCATACTTACAACATACACTGGCACAGAATACAAATTCCTATTCCAAAAGATAGGACTGGGGGCAGAGTGAGAAAACACAGAATCAAAGCAAGCCTGGAGCACAGCAAGGCAAACACCAAATCCTGCAGCTCCAAGTCCAGTGTTTGCGACTTTTGTTCCAAAGGATTTAGATGTCTCCGCCCCTGCAGCTTTGCTGCCTGTAACATAGATTTCACTCTTGGACTTGTTTTACTCCCTCTATACGGCTCTCCTTGGCAGATGTCTCATGGTTCTTTCATCTCCCATACCTTGTGATCTCCTTTGCCAAACATGCCAAACCTATCTTATCTTCATAGCTTCTCACAATGGCCTCTTAGGGCCTCTTAGCCTCTCAGTGCTCTCTGTAAGCAGGAACTCCCCAGCTACATGCTGTCTGACTTTGTTGGCTGTATAAATAGGAGGAACAACTGGTTACCCTTTACACTTATGTCTTTTATGACTCTAAAGCCAGAACCACATGAATATAAAGGACACTTCCAAGTCTGGCTGCCAGTTTGGGATGGGCCCTGGCCCCTGGGATCAATTTGCAGCTGTTTTTGTATGTTGTGTTGTATGTTGTATGTTGTGGTTTTCTAGGAGAAATCCTAGGTCCTTCTCCTTTCATAAGTCAGAAGGTTAGGGGGATGGGGTCTTGCACTGAGGGTATACTTTTCATTGTTCAAATGCAAATCTGGAGGCCTCTCAGTGCCAACCACCTCTCTCTATTGGAGTTGGCTCCAATAATATTAAATTTCATAGTACTTTTTTTCAATCCAAATTGTACATTTTATGTTTATATCCACCCTACTTGCTTTTTCATTGTAGATCATAATATTCACCATTAATAATTACATCTCCAAATTCTTGTTTGGCTATCTGAAATTTCCTCCACCAAAAAAATTAGTCCATTCCTTGTTTTGACTTTTTAAAAGCTTTAATTTCTTTTTTAAAATTATTTATTCAATAACCACATACTTACAGGCAACTTCATATGCCTCAGGGCAGGTGGCAGCAAGACTCCTTGACAAAATATTCCAGCTGCTGTTTCAATCTTTGTTTCATCTCACTCTGGAACATCTTGAAATGGAGCTCTATAGAAAGACCAATTAATCTCTGTTGTTACCATTCAAACGCTTTTCTAGTCCAAACTGCCGAAGTCTTCCACATTCCTCCAAGAATCACGATCAAGTTATTCATAGCAGCCTACTCTGGTCCCAACCTCTGTATTAGTTACATTTCTTCTGCTTTGAGAAAACACCATGACAAAGGCAACTTATAGATGGAAGAGTTATTTGTCTTATGATTCTAGAAGGATTAGAGTCCATCATGGCTGGCAGGCATGGAAAGAAGTAGCTGGAGCAGAAAGTTGAGTGCCCCATCTTTGAGCAGGTACAGGAAGCATGGAACAAAACTGGAGCTAGGATATGGAAATGAATTCTCCAAGCCCACCACTACTGAGGTTCCTCCAGCATTCCACACCTCCTAAACTTCTATAAATACTGCCACCAACTGAGGTCGAGTGTTCAAATACTTGGATCCAATGGGGGACATTCTTGTTTAATCAAACAGGTCTTGCTTAGGCAAACATATTGTTGATATTTATGGGTGTAGCTTCCCAGTCATTCCTAAAAGACACTATTCATGCATTCCAGCCTCCTCTCACTTACAATCTCTCTGCCCAACTTCTTTCACACCCCCGTACATCTTAGATGTTGGGGTTGCATGGTAGATGTAGTAATTGGAGCTATGCACCTCATAGGCACATATTCTCTGTATTTATTCTAAACATAAAAGTGACACTGTTGAGCCATTGGGGATATCTTGCCAGGCAGTAACTATTTTGATTTTCAGGTTTTATTTCTGGTTAGGACTATTGATTGCTCTTCTCCTTTGGAACTTTAAAGAACACCCTCTGATACTATGAGACCTAGTCCTTAGGGATGAGTCTTCAAGGTCATATTCTGCTTTATCCCTCCAAGTCCTGTGTCCTGAGTGTGAGGTGTCTTCAGGCAATCAAGGACAATGGCAATAATCTGTATTGTTTTGGGGAGTTACTTGGACACCCCAATACTGACCAATAGCTGGAAGGAAGGTTTCCCATGCCTGGCACTGTTTTTTTTTTTTTTTTGGTTGTTGTTAGTTTGTTAAAGAATTTATGGTTTTTGGTGGATGCATTATCCTAGGTTGCATAACTTCTTTTAAACTATATTTGTATTTTTATGCACATGAATATATTTATAATAAAATGTATGTTAAATAAACTTATAAAATAATGTTTTCCTATGGATTTTTCAAATATCCTTAGTGTTGTTTAATTCTCCTTCCACTTTCTCTTTCTGTATTGACTTTCCTCCTCAGCTCTAGTAAATTACCTCACCTCAGCTTCCTATTTTCCCCTTCATAGCACCCATGTTCTACTATACCCCTCTTTAGATCTTCTTTTTCCCTTTCCCAGTATAGTCCATTTCTGATTTTCTGGCTTCTGGACTCAAATCAAAGATAAAGAGCTAGGATACACAAATAAGAGAGAACATGTATGTTTGTAGTTCCAGCTCTGGGATACTTCACTCTGTGTATTTTCCAGTTCCATTACTTTAGCTTAAAATTTCATGATTTCCTTTCTCCTTACAACTGAATAGAAATCTGTCATGTATATATACCACATTTTCATTATCAATTCATCAGCTGAAAATCATATAACCTAACCAAGTAGGTAAAAAGGCCTCTACAACTAAATCTTTCAGACTCTGACCAAAAAAATGAGGAAAAAACTAGGAGATTGAAAGACCTTTCAGGCTCATGGCTTGGTAGCTCTAGTAAATTATAATTTATTGATTGTTATTATTATTGGGAAAATGATCATGCCACCAAAAGCAATCTACAGTTTCAGTTTCAGTGCAATCCCAGTCAACATCCCCAATGTTATTCTTCACAGAAATAGAAAAAAAATCCAAAAATTCATAAGGCAGCTTGAAAGATCCTGGACAGACAAAGTAATTCTCAAGAAGTGGTGCTGGAAAAAGTGGATGTCTCCATGTTTACAAAGTATAATTAGACCTGTATCTCTCACCCTATACAAAAATCAATCCCAAATGGATCAAAGACCTCAATATGGAACCTGAAATTCTGAATGTGTTAGAAGAAAATATAGTCAGTATCCTAAAATAGGTGCAAGAAAGAACTATGAAAAGCAATCCAATCACTCAGGAATTAAGCTTAACAACTGACAAATCAGATTTCAATTTCATAAAACTATAAAGTTTCTGCATTGCAAAAGAAACAATCAAGTGAGTGGAAAAAAAAGTCTACAGAGTTGGAGAGACTGTTTGCCAGTTATACATCTTAGAGAGGCTTATTATTCAGAATATAGAAAGAACTCAAAGAGTAACAAATCAAGAAAGCAAATAACTATCTATACTCAGGCTTGCTTTGCAAAGTGGGGAACCTTGCTATGGAGGAAGAAAGACTGAACGGGTGACAGAGTAACTCTGGGACTTGTGTTTTCCTTTATAACAAGCTGTTTATTAAAAATTCAGAGGATTTTTATATATTATAAGGAACTAGAAGTCACATGGGGTTTGGCAATTATATACAAAGATTTAGAGTACAAAGAAACAGGACATGTAGCCTTTAGTTGGTCCCAGGAGTATGTTTGAATTTTTACTCAAGGTTACCAATGCCTATCTGGTAATTTATTAGCACAATGTTTTCTTTCATAAGGCTAAAAACGTGGTAAACTTTTAGCTTTTAGTTCAGGAGCAAACCTTTAACCTAGCCTAATCTCTTAGCTAACAATAGCTCAGTTATTTGTTCAGGACAGGTAGATGAGCTAAGGGCTGTTGACCAATATACTTTCCCATAGAGCAAGGAGCCTAAACTTTTGACCTGGCCTCTTTTCTCTAGCTAGCCCTGCAATTTTCTGCAAGACGGGGATATGGGAGCTGTCGTTTTCAGCACCCGTCCCTTTAGCAGAGAACATAGCTTGGACTTAAAATGTTTTAGGCTCATCTCACCGTAGGGCAAGCCATCCTGGTTTCCCACAATTAACCCCATCAGAAAAAATAGCTATCTACCTGAGCAGAGAGATCTCACAAGAAGAAAGAGAAACAGTTAAGAAATATCTAAAAAAAAATTTCAACATACTTATGACTAAGGAAATGAAAATTAAACCTGCTTTAAGGTTCCATAACTCCAGTTCCAGGGGATCCAGTAGCCTCTTCTGTCCTCTGCAGAAATTGCATTACAAGGGTGCACTTACCTATATGCACACAATACATAAATACACATAAAATTAAAAAATAAAATAAAATAAAAAATAAAAATAAATAAATAAAAATAAAAAGACTTCATCAAGACAGCCTGAGAAGGTGGGTTCCAACCTCCATCTGTGTAGTTGCTCTGATTTCAGCAGAATGCGAGAGAGTGCAGAGTTCTGGCTTCCCTCTGGCCTAACTCTGGCATAATGGCTGAGAATGCAGGGGACTGACTGAGACCACCCGGATCCTGCCTCCACTTGGTGGTGAGCTTCCCCTAATTGTGCCATACTCATCCCCTTACCTGGGATTTTGTGAGTCCCCTCCCAAGGCATCAGGGCAGATATGGCTTTGGTAGGTTAAGGCTGAGATACTAGCAGACAGCCTGAGAGGGTGGGTTCCAACCTCCATCAGTGTAGCAGCTGTAATCTCAGCAGACCGCCAGAGTGTACCAGGCTCTGGCCTTCCTCTGGCATACAGGCTAAGAATGCATAAGATCAACTGAGAGTCCCCAAATCAGCCCACCCCCTTTAGGGAATTCCCCAAATTTTCTCAGAGTTCATGCTAAAAGGGGTCCAAACCTTAGAAGGAAGCCTGAGTGTACCTGACTGTAACCTGAATTGAGCTTTTGTGGGTACTCCTGAATAACTGATCTGAAGCCGTCAGTTCCCTCCAAAATAAAACCTGAGGGAACATGAAACCTAGACCAACCAGCTTTACATAACCAATAAAGAAAGGACACAGGCATCCCAATAATAAAAACAAATGCATACTTCAACTTAATTCTCATATCAGAATCATAAACAATATAAGAAATTCATATGCCAAAATCACAACAAAAGAATAATAAAATGGACAGTCAAAACACTATGTCCCCACTAAACTCCACCAGTCCTGTAGAAGAGTTCTACAAGGAGAACCCCCTAGAGATAACCCAGGACACTGAATTTAAAAGAACAATCATAAGCATGATCAAGAAATTCAATGAATCTAAAGAACACATGAACAAACAAATCAAAGAACTAAAAGAAGATAAGGATAAACTTCTGAATGAATTCAAAAAAGACAGAAAAATTGAAGAAAACTCACTGAAGAAAGAAGTGCAAAACTCAACAAGCTAACTTGGAACAAAAGGGCTAAGCCTCACCACTAGATTGAATGAAATGGAAAACAGAATAGCAACACTGGAGAACAAAGTTGAAGAATTGGACCATTCAAGCAAAGATTATTGAAAATTAAAACACACACACACACACACACACACACACACAGGAAAGGAACACACAAGAGAAGTGGGATACCATGAAAAGACCAAATCTACCTATCATAGGATTAGAGGAAGGAAAGGAATTTCAGGTTAATGGTATTGACCAGATCTTAAACAGGATTGTAGAAGACAATTTCCTGAAATTAAAAAAGATATCCCCATACAAATACAGGAAGCACCTAGAACACTAAATAGACAGGATCAGAAAAGAAACTTCCCTCGACATATCATAGTAAAAATACTAAATGTATGGAAGAAAGAGAGAATACTGAAAGCAGCAAAAGAAAAATAACAAGTCACATACAAAACAAAGCCTATCAGAACTACAGCTGACTTATCAATGCAAACTATGAAAGCCAGAAGAGTCTGGACCAAAGCATTTCCAGTTCTACATGACAATAGATGCCAGTCCAGAATACTTTAGCCAGCAAAAATGTCTACTATAGTTGAGGGGCAAAGAAAAATCTTCCATACATGAATAGCCTGAAAGAATACATGTCCACAAAACCAGCTCTTCAAAGAATACTTTAAGCAAAACAAAGAGCAGAGAGAGAAACAGCTATACCCCAGTGCAAGAAAAGAAAATACATAAAGGTATAATTGAGGAAACACAAAATTAGACAGAGAACACAAACAACAATAAAAATGAGGGCATTGATATACATCTTTCAATAATAAATAGCAATGGACTGAAACCCCAGTCAAAAGACACGGGCTAAGTGAATGTATTAATAAACAAAATCAATCTGTTTGCTGTATGCAGGAAACCCATGTCACCTTCAAGACAGGCACTACCTTAGGTAAAAGGATGGAAAAGAATATTCCAAACAAATGGAACCAAGAAACAAGCAGGGGCTGCAATTCTAATATCTGACAAAATAGACTTCAAAATAAAACTAATAAGAAGAGATAAGGAAGGTCACTTAATTATGAAAAGGAACAATTAACCAAGAAGATATTACAATCCTTAACATATATGCACCAAACTCTTGTGCATCCAAATTCGTAAAAAAAAAAAAAAAAGAAAAGAAAAAAAAATCACCACAAGATTCTAAGACACAGATTAACTCCAACTCAGTGATAGTAGGGGACTTCAATACCCCACTGTCTCCATTAGACAGGTCAGCTGGACAAAGAATAAACAGAGTGATGTCTGAATTCAATGATACCATACATGAAATGGACCTAACAGATATCTTTCAAATATTCTACCCAAGCACCAAAAAATGCACTGTCTACTCAGCACCCCATGGGTCTTTTTCACAAATTGAACACACAATTCAATTTGTGCTACAAAACAAACCTCAACAAATATTAAAAAATTGAAATGATTCCATGCATTCTTTTGGAACACAATGCAATAAAGCTCAACATCAACACTGGAGAAAGCCCCAGTCACTACATGAAATCTTGGTGATTGACTAACATATGCCTAAACAATGAATGGGTCAAAGGAGAAATTAAGAAAGAAATAAAAGAATTCCTGGAATTCAATGAAAAGGACAATATGACACAACACAACCTCTGGGACACTTTAAAAGGAGTTCTAAGAGGGAAGTTTATAGCTCTAAGTGTCTACATTAAAAAATTAGAAAAAGCACAAATAAATGACCTAACACTACAACTCAAGACACTGGAAAAGCAAGAACAAACAAAACCCAAACCCAGCAGAAGAGAAGACATAACAAAATCAGAGCAGGAATTAATGAAATAGAAACAAAACAATACAAAGAATCAATGTCTCTAAGAGCCGGTTCTTTGAAAAGCTAAACAAGACAGACAGACCCTTATCCCAGTTAACCAAAAGAAAGAAAGAGCAAATCCAAATCAACAAAATCAGAGATGAAAGGAGAACCATCACAACAGACATCCAGAGGATTCAGACCATTATGAGGGAATATATTAAAAACCTATATGCTGCTGAAT
This sequence comes from Nannospalax galili, assembly GCF_000622305.1. NCBI lineage: Eukaryota > Metazoa > Chordata > Mammalia > Rodentia > Spalacidae > Nannospalax > Nannospalax galili. Next base: position 341,654 of record NW_008348573.1, on the reverse strand, counting down.
TTGAAAATCTAAACTAAATGGACAGATCTCTAAAATCATGGGAAGCACCAAAGTTAAACCAAGAAAAGATAAACAGTTTAAACAGACCCACAATACATAAGGAAATTGAAACAGTAATAAAAAGTCTCCCAACTAAAAAAAGTTCAGGTCCAGATGGATTTACAGCAGAATTCTACCAGACATTTAAGAAGACCTCCAATCAATAATACTTATATTACTCAAAAGGATAGAAAGAGAGGGAGAACTCCCAGATTTTTTCTGTGAAGCCAGCATTACTTCAACACACAAACCAGGTAAAGGCACAATAAAAAAGAAAACTATAGACACATATCCTTAATAAACATAGATGTAAAAATTCTCAACAAAATCACACACAAACACACATCAAAAAGATCATTTGCCATGATCAGGTAGGCTTTATCTCAGAGATGCAGGGATGGTTCAATATATGCAAGCCAATAAATGACATTAATCATATAAATGTACTCAAAGACAAAAACCACATTTTCATCTCAATAGTTGCAGAAAAAGCTTTTGACAAAATTTAGCACGAATTTATGTTCAAATTCCTAGAGGGAATTGGACAGGCGGGAACATACCCCCAAATAATTAAAGCTATATACAATAAACCCACAGCCAACATCATTCTAAGTGGAAAAAACTGGAAGCATTTCCATTAAAATCAGGAACCACACAAGAATGTCCACTATCTCCACTCCTTTATAACATAGTGCTTGAAACTCTTGCTAGAGCAATAGCAAAGGAGAAAGAAATTAAAGGTGTACTAATTGGAAAAGAAGAGGTCATACTATCACTTTTTGTAGATGATATATTATACTTAAAGAGATCCCAAAAGTTCCACCAGAAAACTCGTAGAACTGATAAACACTTTCAGTATAATGGCAGGTTTTAAAATCAATCTACAAAAATCCATGCCCTTGGCATATACCAATATCAAGCAATTGGAGAAATAATAGAGGGAAATGCTCCTATTCACAATTTCTGCAAAAAAAAAATACCTTGGAATAAATGTGACCAAAGACAACAAAGTTCTCTATAATGAAAATTTTAAATCATTAAAGAGATTCATGAAGACGTCAGAAGATGGAAGGGCCTCCCATGCTCATGGATTAGAAGAATTAGTATTGTGAAAATGGCCATCCTCCAAAAGCAATATATAGATTCAATGCAATCCCAATAAAAATCCCCATGACATACTTCACAGAATTAGAAAAAATAATCCTTAAATTCATATGGAAGCACAAAAGACCCTGGATAGCCAAAGCAACCCTGATCACAAAGAGCAATGCTGGGGGGGATTACTATACTAGATCTCGAAATATATGATGGAGTTATAGTAATAAAAACAGCATGGCACTGCTACAAGAATATACACATAGATCAATGGAACATCACTGACATTTCAAACCCAAGTACAAGCAATTTCAACCATCTCATATTTGATAAAGATGCCAAGAACACACAGTGGAGGAAAGACAACATCTTCAATAAATGGTGCTGGCAAAACTGGATCTCCACCTATAGAAAAAATAAACTAGATCCTTACCTTTCGTCTTGCATAAAACTCAACTCCAAATTGATCAAAGACCTCAGTGTGAAACTAGAAATCCTGAAACTATTAGAAGAAAATATTGGCAGTAACTTACAAGATATAGGTGTAGGAAAGGTTTTACTAAATCGGACAGAAGTTGCTCAGGAATTAATGACAGCAATCAATAAGTGGGACCTCATTAAACTAAAATGCTTCTGTAAAGCAAAAGAAACAGTCAAAAAAGTGAAGAGAAATCCCACAGAACGGTAAAAAATCTTTACCACATCTGACAGAGGTTTAACATCCAGAATATATAAAGAACTCAAAAAACAAAGAATCAAGAAACTGAATGACCCAACTGAAAGATGGCCTAAAGACCTAAAGAGGAGATCTTAAATGAAGAAATAAAGATGGCTAAGAAACATTTCAAAAAGTGTTCAACATCATTAGTATTTAGGGAAATGAAAATTAAAACCACCCCAAGGTATCACCTTACTTCAATCAAAGTTGCTAGGTTCAAGAGAATGAATGATATCAAATGCTGGTGAGGTTGTGGCAAAAGGGGAGTCCTCACTCACTGCTGGTGGCATTGCAAACTCATGCAATCTCTATGGAAAACAGTGTGGAGAACTCTTAAAAAACTAAAAGTGATGCTGGGCATGGTGACACAAGCCTTTAATCCCAACACTCAGGAGGCAGAGGTAGGAAGATCTCTCTGAGTTCAAGGCCAGCCATGTCTACATAGTGAGTTCCAGGACAGCTGGGGCTACAGGGAGACCCTGTCTCAAAAAGACCAAAAAAAAAAAAATAAAACCTAAAAATGAACCTATCATATGACTCGGTTACACCACTCCTTGGCATATTCCCAATGGACTCATCCTATTGTAGAGACACTTGTACAACCATGTTTGTTGCTACTCTTTTCACAATAGCTAAGAGAAGGAAGCCATCTAAGTGTCCCTCAACTGACAAGTGGTTAACAAAAATGTGGTATATTTACACATTGGAATTCTGTTCAGCAGTGAGGAAAGATGAAACAATGAAATTTACAGGTAAATGGATGGATCTAGAAACTGTTATACTAAGTGAAGTAACACAGACTCAGAAAAACAAACGACGTATGTTCTCCATCATGTGTGGATCCTAGCACCTAATCCATTCAAATTCTATGTCCTTTTAATAAAATGATGCTATACAGCAGTCTCTTCTGCATGAAATAACTATCATCACCACGACTTCAGTTATGCCTGATTGCTAAACATCCTCACAATTAGACTTGTTGAAAGTTGTGCTCCTTCATTAAAAGGGGGGCCAAGCAGAGTCATTAGACCCTCACCAGATTATCCAGCCACTTTTCCAAGACAACTGTATGTAATTTGGCCCTAATCACACAGGGTCTCTTGGATTCAGGGAGGGCTAAAGTATACAATCTGGGGAAAGCTAGGAATAGAAGGCATGACCCATGCTGCGTAAAGGCCTTCCATTGTGAATGCCCTCATGTCATACATACATCTCAGTAACCCCTCTGTTATCTTGGTAAGTAAGCTCAATAAATTCATTGGTTCCCCAGTAAAACTTTAATGAAACATTGGCTTGACACTAGAAACTTAAAATGGAATAAGATTTTCTTAGCATCCCCAGGAAAAGAATTCTTACAACAGATGGAAAATTTGTTAATGCTATTATGTCTAATAATTATTTAAAAAAATAAAATAAGAATGTAAAAGATGTTAAAAGGACATAGGAATGGAGATATTTTCCAAAATAGAATAAATGAGAAAGCCTAAGCAATGATGATTATCTGTGTAGGTTGTTATGATATACAAAAGATGAGACAAAAATATACATAATATTAAAATTTCTAAGACCATAGTTTAGTTAACTACTTTAAGGAACAAAATATATATCTAATCAAGGTTTATCCAAGAATATTTAGCTCTTTACCCAACCTTTATCTACATAACATATGATAATTAAAAGTACCAGATTGGTGGAAATAACCTTATTTGTTGTTTAACAGCCATAGTTTGAAGCGTATACTAATCTGGACAGAGGCACTTAAAGGGCAGTTTTTGCCCCTTGCCCTCCAAGGTTAACTAAGTTCCAGGGGACTATGGAGCATTGCTTAAAATGTCCTGTAACTGTGGTGAGTCATCTGTCCTCTTGTTCAGGAAGGCCATGGAGACCCCACAAGATAAACTTGAACCAGTGTCCAGTCTTCAAAGATGAGGATTGACTCAGAGGAAACATCTGATTTATGCTTCCAAGAGAAGCCAGACATGGTTGAGCAGAACCTTTGACTTATCTTCACATAGATGGAACTGGCAAAAGAATGGAGCCAGGAGCTCCTCCCAAGCCCACGTGACCCCTGAAGAAAAGATCCTCAAACGACCTTAACTGTAAAAATAAGCTAATTTATTTGGGCCAACTGTATGGTCTTAAACACCCAAAAGGAAAGTATAACCAAAGAATAAAGTGATCAGTATGTTGGTTCATTAGAGTTCAAGGGATTACACTTCCCAGACATTAGGCTTAAGTCATATAAAAAGTTATTTAGACAATTATTTCTCATTGATTGTTTTGTTCCTAACCAGAAAGTGCTGCTCAGATGTAAGACTTCAAATTTGGCCTGCAATATTGTAGTGCCCACCTGTAGCTAAGAGAGACAACCAACTGTTGTTCTAAAATGATGGATAAATTTGTTTTCTCCCCCTATCTAGAAGCCTTTGAAAGGGAACTGACACTGATTCTAGCCCCTCCAGAAACTATCAAAATACATGAAAGTAAATCCTGAATCCATTACTCTCAAGACCAGCCTTGGCAGATAAAAGAAAAATGAGGAGGAACCCAATAGAGCGATGCTTTTGGAAGCCCTTGTCAAGAAATTCCAATGGACTCTCATATGAACACTTGAAAATTGCCCTGTTCTGACTTTTTTGTAGTTTGTTGTCTAGAACCTGTAATACTAATTACTCTTGCCTTTACTTCTCTTTCACATCTCCTATACATGAGTCAAGGACTTTCTTTTCCCCCTACAGATAAGAGTTATGCGATTTGGGAGTCTTTCAGATGGAGCCAATAAGGGTACCCCAATTCCATTGCCCTGTGTCCCCGTTCAGCATGGAAGAAGCCAGAGTGGTCTGTGTTCCCATTCCCTATCCAAAATTTGGGTAACCCCTTCAGAGGATGGCATGAAAAGAATAGGAGGTAGGAATTGGCTATGCAGTTAGGGTAAAAGATCCCAAAGAAAAGTAGCCAGTTTCTTGGCTAAAAGTCACAATGTTCTTGGACCTCTTAGCAACATACTCTGTTCCGAAGACCAAAAATGTCAAAAGTATGTGGGAGCTTTTTATTTAATTCTTAATAGATTTTAGGGTTACCTTTTCAGAGAGGAGACTGTTAGAGTAGCCAAAAGCCCCATAAAAAATAAATAAAAGAAGAAAGAGTACATGAGGTTATCAGAAAAAAAGTGATGCAGAGATAATGGAGGAGTTGGGGGGGAGGGGGCATGGATTCGATCAAAACACCTTATATGCGTGTATGAAATTCTCAATAAATTATTTATAACAAAACAAAAAATAAAATTCACCCACCACCTGCTTAGGGACCATTATGGAAGAGGGTGTGGAAAGACTGTAAGAGTAGGGTTGGTCCATGACCATAGGGAAACAGGGTTTCAGACCATTGGAAGCATGCTCATGTGAGCTGTGGCAGTGATGGCACTGAGCACAAGTACCATGCCACTTCAATCAAACAAGGGCCCAGAGTGGTGCAAGAGATATGGGCAAAGGGCCAGCCCTATCCTGAGAACTATTGGAGACTGATTACTGCTGGGTGAGGGGGAGTAGACATTCCTTAAGATCTCTAGATAGGCTGAATAGATTTCAGTGGATGAACTTGCACTGAAGGACATCTGAGTGAAATGCTTGAGTAGATGGGACTTAATATGTATGGCAATTATATGCAACTTGGTGGGAGGCATGAAAGGGAGAGGAGGGTCTTAATTTGATTAAGAACTGTTGTATGAAATGTATAAAATCTCAATAAAAGTAATTTTTTAAAAAGAAAAACAGCAACAACAGCAAAGATTTCATCTTACCCTAGTCAGAATGGCTAAGAGCAAGAAACAACTAACAGCAAATACTAGGGAGTATGAGGGGAAGGAGGATCCTGATTTTACTCTCAGTGGGATTGCAAACTGATGGTCACTATGAAAATTTGGAGAATTCCTAAAAACTAAAAATATTTCTGATATATTACCCAGTAATATCAATACTTGACATACACCCAAAGGACTCAGGATCCTACTTCTGAGATACTTGATTGGCCATATTAATTGACATTCTATTTGCATTAGCTAGGAAGTGAATCATCTTTTTCATGTGTTCTTAAAATTGCTTTGCAAGTATGTTATTGAAAATTTTTTATTAGAATTTGTGTATTTTTATTTTATGTGTGTGAGTGTTTTGCCTGCATGAACAGACACGCATCGTGTGCATACAATGCCTATAGAGGCTGGAAGAGAACACTGGATCCTCTGGAAGTGGAGTTAGACATGGTTGTGGGTGCTGGGAACTGAACCAGGGTCCTCTGGAAGAGCAACTAGTACTCCCAACCACTGAGCCATCTCTACAGCCCCATGAATCAAGTCTAAACAAATATAGGAAAATAGAAATAATTCCTTGTATTCTATCTGATTACAGTGGGATAAAATTAAAAATCAACAGCAAGAGAGACTATAGAACATACTCAAACTCATGGAGATTAAAGAGCACAGTATTGAATGATGAATCAATCCTTAAGGAAATTAAGAAGAAAACAAAAAACTTTGTAAAATCAAGTAATACAATGATATAACATAAGACAAATGCCAAATCAGAAGATGGAAAGAAAACATTACATTTGGGGCAGATATTAATGAAATGGAAAGAAACAAAGAATCAATGAAAAAAGAATTTTTTCTTTGAAGAGATAAATAAGATTGATAAACCTTTTGCAAAATTTAGCCAAAAGAAAGAGAAGATTCAAATTTATAAAATTAGAAACAACAGGAGAGATTATGGCAGATACCAATGAAGTTCAGAAAGTTATTAGGTCATAATTTAAAAATATGTTCCACTAAATAGAAAAAAAATCCTTAAAAGTATGAATTTCTAGATGCATATCACCTCCTAAATAGATCTATAACAAGCAGTGGTTTTGAGGCAGTAATTAAAAATCTCCCAACTAAAATGACTCCAAGCCCAGATTAATTCACTGGTAAATTCTATCAGAACACCATGGAAAATCTAACACCAATAATTCTCAAACAATCCAATGAAAGAAGAAACACTACCAAAAGAAGGTGAACACACAGCAACAACAAAAAAAGAAAACTGCAAACCAGTCTCAAGATGAACAGTGATGTAAAAATTCTTAAGAAAATAGTAACAAACTAAATTAAAGAAGACATCACAAAATGAATCACCATGATCAAGTCAGCTTTATCCTAGAGATGCAGGCACAGTTCAATAAATGTTAGGAATTATATAAATGGACACGGGGACAGAAATCAAATAATCATCTTGATGCAGGAAAGATTTTGGATGAAATCCAACATCCCTTCATGATCAAACATGATCAAAGTCCTGAAGAAACTCAAGAGTAGAAGAAAAGTACCTCAATATAATAAAGGAGTTGAGGGGTGTGTGTGTGTGTGTGTGTGTGTGTGTGTGTGTGTGTGTGTATGTGTGTGTATGACAAACCTATAATCATCATCATATTAGTAAAGAAAAACAAAGCATTTCAGCTAAATCCATGAACAAGATAAGGATGTTCACTTTCTCCTCTCTTATTCAATATAGCACTGGAAGTCTTAGCTAGAGCAATAAAACAAGACAAGCAAATGAAAGAAGTACAAATAGGAAAAGAAGTCAAAGTATTCTTATTTGCAGATGATATAATTCTGTACCTATGAGATCCTAAAGATTCCACCAGAAAAGTCTTAGAATTCATAACCACTTTCAGCAAAGTGGGAGGATAAAAAATTAACATACAAAATTCAGTAGCCTTCCTTTATATCAATGACAAACTTACTGATAAAGATATCAGGGAAACACATAATTCTCAATAAATAAATACATAAAATACCTTTAAATAAGCCTAACCAAGGAAATGAATACCTCTAAAATGAAAGATTCAAAACACTGAAGAAAGAAATAGGAAGGGACTAGAAGATGGAGTAACATCCCATGCTCATGGATTGTAGGACCATGAAAATGACCACTCTAGCACAAGCAGTTTGCAGATGCAGTGCAACCCCAATAATAGTTACAATGCCATTCCTCACAAATAATTTTTAAAAGCTTCACAGAAAAATTTAAAACCCAATCTTGAAATTCATATAGAAGGACAAGATGTTCCTGAATAATTAGATAATCCTAAACAAAAAGGAATTCGATGTGGTACTTACATAAAAACAGACACATGCTTCAATGGGAAATAATAGAGGGCCCAGATATGAGTCCAAGCAACTACAACCACCTGACCTTTGAGAAGAGTTTACAAAAATCTACATTGGAAAAAAGCCAGCAACAGGCCATTGGAAAATAATGCAAATTTTTTTTTTCTAGCAGCTGACTATGAGTGATGGTGAGTAGTATCATTCTATTACAGGGACCCTTGAGCACCCCTTGGGTTGGGGAGAGTTGGTGCAGAGTCAAGACACAGACACCAGGAGTAGAGTGAGAAACAGGCAGTGCCAGTAGCTGCAGACTCATTTATTGCAGATATGGGGCTCGCTTATATCCCCCCTCCTGGTGTCCCATGGGTACATCAATAGGTCGTGACTGTTCCTCATTGGCTCTCTGTATCAGGCCATTTTTGCCTCAGCCATCTCTATGTCTTTTGGCAGAACACAGGTTTGCCTCAGCCAGATGTTTTTGGTGCATTTGCAGCGTGTATGTGCTGGTTGTCCAGGTGGCACTTCCTCCTACATATCCACCCTTTTCTTTTTGTGAAGCTGTAGTGGGAGCCAAGATTCTTAGCCTTGGCATTGTTGACCCCACCTCAGGGGACCCCCAGCATTATGGACCATGACTGTCTTAGGTTGACTTGTCATACAAGCTCTTACTTGTCATTGACTACTGGACCTCGAAGGGTGGCCTCCCTGGGTATGAGCCCACCAGGGTGATTGGGGAAGGCAATTATACAGAGGCCTCATGGATTTCCGTGAGCCAGGCCTATAGGACCTCATGGGGAAGCTCATGGCCTCTGTGTTGAAGTGCCAAGACGACCTGGAGTGTGGCTCTATTGATGCATTTTTGCTGTCGGGCATGCTGAAAGAGACACTTGACAAGGATGAGTAGGACAAAAGAATTCCTCCCAAGGAGGCATATGTGAATAACCAGAATGGTGAGAATAAACTTTTAATGTTATTCCAGACAGTGGAGAAGAAACCATGGTGTAGGGTCAAAACAGGAGGCTGTGTATAATTCAACTGGATTATTTGGTCATGAAGGAGAATGGAGTAGTTAAGGAACTGTTGTGACCAAGAGCCCTTGATGTACTGGGCAAATCGTGTCCTGGCAATAGGGGAAGTGTGGGTGGGAGACTTGAAGGGAGGGCATAGGAGGATGGCTCCAGGGCTGAAGGGTCATGTGAGGAGCGTATCTCCTGCCAATGGTAATTAGGGGGTGGAGTGGTCATGGGTCTGGGGGGGTGTAGGACTGGCCAGTGAAGCTAAGGTGCCAGCTGGCTCCTCATTTTCCTCGTCAGGGATGGAATCATTGTCGAGTCCCATCAGGGGAGAAGAGATGGACAAGTTGACAGTGGCCTGCTCCTGACTGTTTATTGTGGGCTGAGATCATGTCCTCTGGAGAGGAGGAGTTGAGGCTAGCTATGAGGCCAGGAGAATAGGGACAAATGAGACAGGCAGGACCACACCTGAGGAGACCTCATGCTTCCTACCAAGGAAAAGAACTAGCATCCAGAGGTCAATGTCCCACATGTTTTTTGGGGTCACCCATGGTGTGAGGATTGTAACCTCATTCCAAAAGGCATCCAGGTTGTTGGACTTAACCTTGAGATCCCATGTGACTAGGAGGCATTTAAGGGCCCGAATTTGGGGCTCCCTACAATGAGGGGCAGATTACCCATGTTAATTCTAAGATAAACAAGGAGAATGTGTTGGACACAGATGTCTTGTGCTTAGTGGGGGACTTCCGTGGTTCGTTAGACCACAGCTGTATGCCCACACAGTGTCTCTGAACTAGGGGCAGTGGTTGGGGGCGCTCCTGGGTTCTGCCTCCTAGGGGTCAGCCTTTATGTGGAGGTGCCAGGCAAACTGAAAACAAAATGTGTACCTCCCTAATCGACAGACAGAATGAGGGAAAAGGGAAGGAGGGGTTCTCATGCTCACCCATGCGAGAAACAAAGGCACATGTAACCCGTAGGGGCCAACTTACCCAAAGTTCATGCAGGGGGCATCTCGCCACACTGAAGAAAGTGGGGGAGAGGTGCCCAGGTAGATTATGGGTAGAGAAAGTGAAACTAAGGCTGATCTCTGGAGTGGTTGATGCACGGAGGGCAGAAAAGTGCAAAGAACAGTGTCCAGAAGAGAAAAGCAGCTACCACAACAACGGCCAGAACCGAAGGAAGGTCAATGCTCATGCCAGCATGGGGAATCCACGTTGGGCGCCAGATGTTGCAGGTGTCCTGGGGCCCTCTGGGCATGGGTAAAGTCAGCGTGGAGTCACGACACAGACACCGGGAGTCAGGTGAGAAGCAGGCAGTGCCAGCAGCTGCAGAGTCGTTTATTGCAGATATGGGGCTCCCTTATATCCCCTCCTGGTGTCCCATTGGTCCATTGATAGGTTGTGTCTGTTCCTCATTAGTTGTCTGTATCAGGCCATTTTCACATCAGCCGTCTCTTTGTCTTTTGGCAGAATACAGGTTTGCCTCAGCCAGATGTTTTTGTTGCTTTTACAGCGTGCATGTGCTGGTAGTTCAGGTCACACTTCCTCCTACATCATTCCCATTTCCACCCTCTGATTCCTGGATCTGTGATTCCTGGATGTAGGAGAAAGAGCACCATATACTGGATGCTAATTTAAAGCATATTTAACCTTTTGGAGAACCCTATTCCAACTCTCTGGGCCACTGCCAACCAGTTTGACCAATATAGATTCTATGAGGTTGGATGGTTTTCTTTCCAATTTGCAATTCTTTCTCCCTCTCTCTCTCTCTCTCTCTCTCTCTCTCTCTCTCTCTCTCTCTCCTCTCTCTGGTTTATTTATTTATTTTATGGGGCTTTTGGTTACTCTAACATTCCCCTCTTTGCATTTATTGAGAATTTTTTAAACTATCTTCATCACGGAGATTGGTCTATAATTTCCTTTATTGTTTATGTCTTTGTTGGTATTGAAATCAGGAAAATATTGGCTTTATGAAAGAGCTTGGAATTATTTTTTCTTTTATTAAGTAGTTGGAAAAGGATTGAGGGTATTTCTTCTTTGATGGTTTGGTGGAATTTTTCCCTAAATCCATCTGAATATACCCTTTTTTTCAGATTTTTAATACTTCTTCAATCTTGTTGTTTGTTATAGGCCTCATAAAATTATTTGTATTTCACTATGGTTTAACTCTGACAGATCATATGTATTTAGAAATTCATTCATTTCTTTTAAATTTATTAGTTTAGTGTAATATAAAATTTTTAAGTAATTTTATTGATTTTTATAGAATTCCCTAAGGTGTTAAGAGATAGGCAAGAAATTGGGAATGTGATCAAAGCACATTATATGAAACGTAAAAATTTAACATAGGTTTTCATTATTTTCTGTGTTAAAAATGTTTTTTATTTTTTGAGACTGTCATCCATGAGTGTTTTATCATTTTCACCCCTCCAATTTCTTCCTCCAATTCTTCCTGTGCCCCTACTCCCTCACAATTTCTTGTAGTCTTCTTTTATTATTATTATTACATATTCATGCATATTTAGAAATATGATTATTACACACACACACACACACACACACACACACACACACACACACACACTGAGTTCATTTAATGGTGCTCCTGTGGACTGTGTTTAGAACTGTCAACATGGGATAAGATAAATTCTCATGGTGGTTATTGACTAGAGAAAATATAGTTTCTCCTACCCTCAGCAGCCATTGGTTGCTTATAGCTCTTCGTGTTGAAGTGGGACCTCTTGAATTTTTCACAATCCACAATGGAATGTCAACTAGTTTTAGCATTAAGAAAATATGTTAGGATAACATACTGTGGAGATTTCTTGGATACAGCTTTACTATTGTGTCAAGAAATGCATTGATTATGAGCAGGTGTCTTGGTCCTCTGCTTCTTAGAATCTCTTCTTCCATAATGTTCCCTGAGCCTTAGATGTAGATGTTGCTTTGTAGATATATCACTTAGAGTGGGCAACTTGCATACATCTATTCTCTATATTTTGACCAGTTGTGGAAGTTGCTACTATTTTCTTGGAAAACACTTTTCTATCCTTTCACCCTAAACTAATGTCTACTTTTGATGGCAAGGTGGAGTATTTGGAGGCAGCAATTACAAAGATCCTGCTTCCTAAACTGATCTGCATTTGATATGAGAAATGAGTCTGCTAACATTCAGAGTCATTGTTGAAAGGTGTCTATTGATTCCTGTCATTTTGTTGGCTTTGTAGTTTCTGATGTTTCTCTAGTTCCCTTTTGTTTAACAGCTGTCTTAACCATGTTTATTTTTTCTCTGTAGCCTCCTTGGTATGTTTATCTTTATGTTCCTTCCAGGATCCTCTGAAGGGATCGCTTTGTGTTCATAAATTCCTTTAACCTTGCCTTTGCCATGGACAGATTTTTTTTCCTCTTTAAATTACATAATATCATTTAATGGGTATATTAGACTATGTTGATAGTTGTCATCTTTCTATATTTGAAATATGTCTCTCCAAGCCCTAATGAATTTTAAGGTTTCCACTGAGAACTGGAATTTATTTTATTGGGTCTAACTTTATGTTAACTTGTTTCTTCCCTCTTGCCACTTTAAATTCATGGTATTCTGTATAATTAATATCTCAATTAAGATATGATCTGCAGAATTTCTTTTCTGTTGTGGTTTACTTAACGTCCTGTGAACTTGTTGTATCTGGATGAGCATATCTTTCCATAGATTTGTGAAGTTTCTTCCATGATTTCTTTGAAAATATTTTCTATTACTTTGGCATGAAATTCTTCTCCTTTTTAGTCACAATTGTAAATTTTAACTTTTCTTGGTGTTCTAGAGATCTTGAATATTCTGTTCATAAGACTTTAAAAAGTATTGGTCTTGACTGAGTGATCCAGTTATTTTACTTTGTCTTCAAACCCTGTGATTCGATTCTCCACATGATTCGTTCTCTTCATGTGGCTTTCCACTGAACCAGGTCCTGAGTTATTTTCCATATTTCATTTAGTTTGTTTTTCTCATGGAATTTATGTGTGTCCTCTTTGAGTTGTTTGAACATATTTTGATGACTCATTGAATTCTGTGTCTCAAATTCCATCTAGGTCTTTTACATTAGAGTCCACTACTATCCAGTTAGTAACTTTTGGAAGAGACTAATTGTCTTCATTTTTTGTATTTCTTGTGTTCTTACACTCACACCTGTTAGATAGGGTTAGATAATTTTTGTTTTGTTGTTGATTTTGTTGTTTAATTCATGTTTCCTTTCTTCCATTAGCAGAGAAGTTTGCAGTGTTTAGGAGAGAATAGCTTACATTACTGGTGAAGTGACATTTAGACTGCTGTTTCAGGGCAGCAGCCAATATCTACAGACTGTCATGGTGCGTTCAGAACTATCTGCAATTACAGTCACAAAAACTCACTGTGAACATAGGCATGTCAGTTGACTACCACACAGCTATTCCATACTTGCCAATTGTTTTGGGATTAAAGGGAGAGCAATAGAAATATGTGCACGAGTATATTGGTTAATTTGAGTAAGAGGGAGAAAACAAAGAGCAAGAAGTGTTCATGGCGGGATTATAGAGTAGTGATTAAGTGATAAGAAGTTCAGAAGAGTACATACAGGGAAGGAGGAACAATAGATCAAAGGAAACAATTATTTCTGGGGTGAGACTAAGGAAATTTAATTTTTTATTGAGCTTTTATAATTTCATACAACAGGTCTTAATCAAATTTAGACCCATCCTTCATCCCCTAATTGGACCCATGTACACTGCCATACATGTTAAGTCTTATATAGTCAAGAATTTGTACCCAGATGTCCTTCAGCGTATATTTGTCCACTCAAGTCTAGTCAGCCCATCTAGAGATTGTGTGTAAGTCACACTCTCCCTCACCCAGTAGCAATCAGTCACCAAATGTTCTCAGTCTAGGGTCATACTGCAATCCATTTCTCTCCTGGGCCCTTGTTTAATTGAGTTGGCATGGGTCCTGTGCTTGAAGCCACCATTGACACAAGTTCACATGTGCAAACTTCCAGTGGCCTGAAAGCCTCTCCTTCCCTGTGTTCATGAACCAACCCTGGTTCTTACAATGTTTCCGTCCCTCTGCTTCAATGGTCCCTGAGTCCTGGGTGGGTGAGGTGCAATATATGAGTCCTATCCGAGGATATACACTCTGTAGTCTCTTATTCTTTAAAACATGGCTAGTTGTGGCCTTCTGTGAGCATCTGTTTTATAAGGAAGCTTTACTGGTGAGAGCTGAGGGATGCATTAGCTTTCTTTCTACCCTCTGTTCCGCTATGTTCTATGAGCCTTAGTTGTAGAGGTTCAACTGTAGATGTGCCATCTAGTACTGTGCATCTCTCAGATGCAATTCTCCAGTAGTCCCCATCTGTTTCAAAAAGAAACTTATTTGATGAGTGGTGTATGCTTGTCTATAAATATAAGGATCAATATTTAGCATATAGTAAGAAATTTCATTTGCTTAGAAATATAACAAAATAGGGTTTTCTCTAGAATCTATGTCCTTGCTTGCCATGTGTATTTGGCAGAGTTTACCCATGAGTTCACTACCTGAGAGGATGTTAAGTACAATTAGATAGCTGTTCATTGCCCACCAGATAACAGCGGCACTACTGTACCAATAGAGGTAATTTGTCATGCCAGTTGTTTTTGTTATTAGGTTTTAGGGCTGGGTTGGATCATTGATTGTTTTTCTACTTTGGCAGTTTGTATATCATCATCTATCATTAGGACAGCCAAATTTTGGTTAGAAGGCTTCCAGGTCAGTTCCTGCTCCAGTCCTTCAAGTCCTGCATCCAAAATATGTCCTGTCTTCAGCAGTAGGGTCCTATCTACTAGTTCTGGAGACAACAAAGAGGTTTGTCAATAGCCTGTGTTATTTTGGGAGTGTCCTGGACCACCCTAAACAACTACTCAAAGGGAGGTCTCTTCTATCTGCGTTCCTTGCCAAACAGCTCCCAGTTATACATATGCACTAATGCTCACACACTGTATGTGCATTTCTCATGGGGGTTTTGAGAGCATCACGTTTTCCTCTGGCTTCCCTAGCCCCCCCAAGATTCATTCAACGCTATTCATTTTCTTCCCATCTGTCCTCCTTCCTCCTTTCCCACTCCCAGAGACCTCATTATCCTCACCCTCCTCCAAGAAAACATCATAAAAGCAACAAAATTAAATATGTTGACACATATGTCTCAATAATAACTCTGAATATTATGGTCTCAATTTTCCAAAAAGAAGAAAGGGATTGAATTAGAAAAAAAAGAAATTTTAATGCCTCCTGAAACTAGACTTTTAAATGAAAGATAGATATCACCTTAGGTAAAAGGATAGAAAAGATATTCAGGCAAATGGAACTAAGAAACAAGCATCTGTAACTATTCTAACATAAGGCAGAATAGAGTTCAAACTAAAACTAGTCAAGAGCTAAAGAAAGACACTTCATAATCATCAGTGGAACAGTCCCTGGAGAGAACATTACAATTCTAAACATATAGGCACCAGATAAAGGTGCATACTATTTGGTAAAAAGAAAATACTGCTAGGTATAATACACAGATTAATCCTAACACAGTGGTAGTAGGTGACCTCAGTACCCATCCTCACCAGCTAACAGGTTATTCAGAAAACTCTAAGTGATACATTAGAATTAATTTACATCATAAATGAAACAGACATAAATAGACTTGACATATATCTACAGAACATTCTATCCAATCACTATACAATATACCTGATTCTCATTAGCTCACAGAATTTTCTCCAAGATTCATCAGATTTTATGATAAACAACTAGTATCAACAAATATAAGAAAACTGAAATAACATCGTGGATTCTGAGTACAGTGGAATAAAGGAAATTATCAACAGCAATAGAAGCTACGGAAATTACACAAACACTGAAGGATTACTGAAAGATATATTGGTCACTGAATAAATAAAAAAGGAAATAAAATCTGCCTAGACTTGAATGAACGTTAAACTGGATTCTTATCTCTCACCCTGCATAAAATCTACCCCAAATAGGTCAATGATCTCAACATAAGATTTGTTATTCTGAAACTGCTAAAAGAAAAATGTAAGGACCATACTTCAGCTTATAGGTAGCATTAAAAATAAGAACAACAGAGGAGAATATAGGAAAGTGAATTGTGAAGTGAATTAACACATATACCAGAGAATGGGAGAAAATCTCTATCAACCACTTTTCTCATCTAAGAGATGATTAGTGTCTACATTATAGAAAGAACTCACAAACTAAACACTAAGAAAATCAACAATCCAAATGAGAAATGGGCTATGAAACTCAACAGAAAATTCTCAAAAGACAGAAAAACAAATGACTGGTAATCATTTTAATACAGTCAACATCACTAGCTATCAGTGACATGCAAATTAAAACTACCTTAAGATTCCATCTCACCCCAATGAGAACAGCCTTCAGGAATATAAGTTACAGTAAATGTTGGCATGCATGTGGGGAAAGGAGACTTATACACTGTTACTGGGAGTGTGACCTAGTGAAGCCATTTCAGAATTCAGTCTGAGGTTTCTCAAAAATTCAAATAGGACTGTCATATGACTCAGCCATATCACTCTTGGGCCTATAACCAAATGATTTTATATTCTACTGTAGAGAGATGTGCACATCCATGTTCAGAACCACTCTATTCACAATAGCTAGGAAGTGGAACCAAAGTAGATATCCATCATTAAACGAATGGATAAGAAAATCTGTTGCATGCGTAAACAATTGAATATTAGTTGTAAAGAAAAATGAATTAAAATTTCAGATAAATGAATAGATATAGACAAATTATACTGAGTAAAGTAACTCAATCCCAGAAACATAAATACTGCCAACTTCAAATGTTTCATTTTGTATGTTTAATTTGGAGCACAAGTAGAAACCCGGAAATTAGAAGAGACGTCATATGGGGCATGATAATGGAGAGGAGGCAGTAGATTGCAGATAAATGAAAGTGAAGAGGTGAATAATGGAGGTGGAAAGTGTTAAGCAAGAAGTGGTCAGAAACAGGAGTGATATACGGCAGGTGCTAAGTCACAGGAAGAATACATGGAAAGCCATATGGAAGACTACTATCTCACTAGCCAATTAAAAGTATAATTTAGGGATAGTAGAATACATATAACATGAAAGAAGAGATGAAATTACTAGGGTTTAAATAATTACATTGGGCTTGGGATAAAAGAATGGAGGCAAGGAGGGAGTAGTGGGTTGGTTAAACAAAAACTAAGTATGCATGAAAAAGCTTTGTGGAAACCCATTAGTTAGTAAGTTAATTTCAAAACACAATTTATAAAGAAACTAATTCTAGAAGAATTATCCTGCACAGGTAGACAATGCTGCACCCCAAAGACTTGGATTATTAAATGAAAATTTCAATGTATGGTGGGGGACAACTGCCTGAGTAATTGGTCAAGGACAGCCCCTAGATCTCCAAAACAATGCAAATTATTCTCATTATCCATGACTACCCACCATGACTAAATGGTAAGACCATACTGATGCCAACACAATTTGGCTCTAAGATATAGAAAAATCAATCTCAAAACAACCAGGAAACGTTCTCTCTGT
>NW_008348573.1:311042-324016 GCF_000622305.1 Nannospalax galili | reverse complement strand
AGAAAAAATATTCCCCCTGATCCAAGAGTGTTGGACTGTTATAAGTTAAGTAACAGTATTCTGATTGGATCTGAGACCTTTTCTGGAGGAGGAATTTTCATGTATGTTACTACAATCCATGTCAAAAACCCATGGCTTGGACAACTATAGGTCCTAGAGTAGAGCCTGCTATTGTTATTTTTGGAATAGTTATGTTTTTAAATTACCTTCTAAAAATATGTTTATACCCATATATGTAGGCTGTTCACAATCTTAGAGAGGCTTATATTCTACAGTGGGCAACAGTCAATAATGAGGTAGTAGTCAAAGTGATAATAAGACACTGAGTGCTCAGCTTTAAGTGGGGCATCCTTGTCATCCCCCTTCTACTATCACCAGGGGTCATGGAAGAGGAGGTGGGAGGAATACCAGCACATGGTCAATACATCCAAAATTACAACATAGATGAAGAAAATCTCCCCAAACCCCATGCCTTACTGAGGAACTACTGGTAGTTGATAGCCTCTGGGAAAGTAGAATCACTGTTTTTTGAATGTGTGGCCACTGTAGAGTTCCCATGACTGATGCCCATACGTGTGTGGACAGCACTAATTGGAATCAACAGTTATCAAAAATAATAAGAGGGTCTAGGTGGGGAGAGCATGGAGTGATTTGGAAGGAAAAATGTGGGGTATGGATATGAACATATTTCATTGTATATATGTATGAAATTATTAAGAATGAAAAATAATTTTTTATATATATAGTTTAAAATGTCAAAGAGTGAAGGAAATGAAATATTGTTACTGTGGTTCTTTACAACTTTGCAAAATTTGAGGGCTTGGAAGTGTGTTGGTGATGATAATTCTTGGTTTTCTCAAGATTCCTCAGTCTGGTTATTACTGAGCATAAGGATATCCCTTTATCCCCTGAATGAGGTCTTATGTTAAATGACTTCAAAGCATTATCAACTGTGTATTAGCTTTCTTTTCTGATGTTGTGACAAACACCATGACCAAAGAAACTTGTGGAGAAAACAGTTTATTTCATCTTACACTTTACAATAGTTCATCATCGAGGGAGGTCAGGGTAGAAGTCCAAGGCAGGAACCTGGAGGCAGGAACTGAAGGAGCCATGATAGAAGAACACAGCTTACCTCTTTGCTTCTCCTGGCTTGCACAGCTACGTTTCATATATAGTCCAGGTGTACCTACCAGATATGGAACCACACACCATGAGTCAGACCCTCCTACATCAATTCACAACTAAGAAAATTCCTCGCACACATTTCCACAGGCAAATCTGATGGAGAAAATACCTTAATTGAGGCTCCTTCTTCAAAGGTGATTCTAGTTTGTGTCAAGTTGATAAAGATAAATCAGCATAACCCATGTTGATATTGAATAAGCAGTCTGAAATAATATGCTTAATAATTTCCCCTATGAAATGACATCTAATATTCAGGAAAGTTTTACTTGATTTTTTTAAAAAAGTGAAATATCACTTTATTTTCATTGTTGATTCAACAAAAACTAAAATAGAACTGGGGAAATGGACAGGCAGCCACAACTTTGGTGAGGAACTATGAGCAGCGGATCATATACAGCTGGGTGAGGGAAGAGTTGATCTTCTTTAAGGTAGTGATGCTAGATAGGCTGAACAAGTTCGCACAGATGAACTCACACTGAGGACATCTACGTCCACAAACATGACTCTATATGCATTAGCATATATGATACAATGATTGAAGTCCTGTGGGTGGGTTATGGGGATGTATACAGGGAAAAGATGCCCAAAGATGATTAAAATGTATTATATGAAATTCACAAAAATTCAATAAAATATGAATATATAGATATTTATGTATCTATATCTTTATGTATATATGTGTATATCTATATACATATATATTTCAATGCTTTTAATAGTTTTCTTAGCTAAATGAAACAAAAACAATTGATAACATAGTTCCTCTCTGTCTTGAGCAAGCCAGTAACAGTTATTTTTCTGTTGCATGAAACATGTCAATGTCATATACTTCCTCCAGAAGTAAGCAATTATTGCCATTATTACCATTTTGAATTTTTAAGAAAGTTTTTATGAGAAAACTCCCAAAAGATATCAACTTAAGAGTTCTAATTCATATGATTTCTTAGAGTGACTAATGGTAGACCAACTGCCAAGAAAGGAATTGCAAGGTCAAATCTGAATCATAAGGTAGGAGGAAATGGTCTGGTGTACAAAACCCTGTGTGGCAGGGGAGGATATAGGCCCCAGTGGGAAACCACTGCAGTCGATTTGATAGATGGATGCCATGTACCTACTAAAGTATCATCCAAGCATTTGTGTTTACACCCATAGATTAAGTTATTATAGTAGCCACTGTTTAAATGTTCTTGATTCTTGCTGTTTGTGTTTTTATAATAGAGGGAATTCCTCTGAAATGGGCCAACAATCCATGGTAAACTGACAATGGAGACCCAAAAGTTCAGTGCCTTGCCACAGTAAGAGGAAGATCATTCCACACCTACCATCCCTCCAAGGCTCAAGGACTTTTGGGGAAGAGGTTGGCAGAAAGAATATAAGAGCCTGCAAAAGGGGTGGAATGTTAACTGAAAGTGTACTCCGACCACTATGGTGCCAAGCTATAGTCGCACCTCCTTGCTACATTCATCAAGGTGTGGAGGGGGAGTCAGTCAATCCTTCCACCCAATCAGTAGATCTTAGCTGCATGTGGGGAGGTGCTAAGGATCTATAAGCCAAGATTGCCAGGAGACACCTCCCACCATTTTCTGTGGCTGTTGGGAAATTGAAGGATCTATACTTGAGTGTGGACTTTCCAGTACAGCCATAAATGGGGGGCGCCCACACCTTTGTAAATAAAACCTCGCCCTATGATCTGTTAAAAAAAAGAAAATGACAGGTGTTTGGATAGATAGATGAGAGGGATCTGACTAGATCCCAAGTGGACAGTCTTGCACCAGGGAACATCCAGGTAACTAATGACACAGTGGACCTTAACACCAGGACAGAGTATATGGGTTCCAGTGGGGGGCTATCAGAGAGGTCTGGTGGGGACAGCTATAAAGATGATTCATGTTGTTTTCAATATTCTCAAAATTTAATAAAGAAGATTAAAAATAAAAATAGACAAAAGATAGGAGGATATGCTCTTTTTCCCATTCACTTGCACAGGAAAATGAGTGCGCTGCCATTTAATGAATACGCTAAAATGATCTCTCAATCCTTCTCTAATTCTAGTTAATATTTTCTCGCATTTTAAACATATATTTTAAACATATTATTGAACCTTCATGTATTTCATACAGTATATATTTTTAAATTTTTATTTATTATTTTTATTTTATGTGTATGAGTGTATTGCCTGCATGTATGTGAGTGCACCCGTGTCATGCAATGCTGCAGAAGTCAGAAGAGGGCTTTCAATTCCCCTGGAACTAGAGTTAAGGACAGTTCATTGCCACCATGTGGGTGCTGGGAATAGAACCCAGGTCCTCTGCAAGAACAGTCAGTGCCCTTAACCATTGAGCCCTTATACAATATATATCTTAATCAGATTTAGAACCCTCCCTTTTGTACATTTTCCCATAACCCCTCCGCTGGATTCTGGGCATTCTGTCATATATGTTAAGGTGTATCAAGTCAAGTTTGTGTGCACTGGAGACTGGTCAGCATATTTAACCTGACTCAATCAAAAAAGATCAATTCTCCTTCACCCAGTAGTGGTCAACTGCCAATAGTTCTTCAGCTAACATTGGGGCTTGCCCATTTCCCCAGTTCTATGCTGGGTCTTTGCACTGAGATTGTATGGATCTCCTATGTGCAATCACCATTGCTTTAAGTTCATATGAGCAATTTCCAGCCACCTGGAGAACTCAGTTTCCTGTGGTTATCCACTACCCCCTGGCTCTGAGAGTCTTTCTGTGCCTTCTCCTGTAAAAGTTTACTGTAGGAGTCCTATCGAGGGACACAAACTTTGCAGTTTGTTATTCTCTACATTTCGGCCAGATGTGGCTTTCTGGGTTAATTGTTCTCTGTTGGATGAGGAAGTTTCACTGGTGAGAGTTGAGAGATACCTTAATATTCTCCCTACCCCCTGTTCCACTGTGTTTCATGAGCCTTGGGTATAGAGCTTCCATTGTGGATGTGTCACACAGGGTTAGGCATCTCACAGACACTTATTCTCTGTGTGTGACCAGCTATGGAACTCTGTAATATTCTCCATCTGTTGCAGAAAGAAAGTTCTTTGATAAGTAGTGGGAGGTATACTGGTTAATAAATACAAGAAATACCAGGATACAGTAAGAAATTATGTTTGTCTCAGATCTATGATCTCTCCAGTTATGTGTATTGGCTGTGTTTATAGTACCACATGTGAGTTCTCTCCCATTGAAAGAGCTTTATATCCAATTAGATAGCTGTTAATTATCCCCAAAATAAAAGTGCCACTACTACACCACTATAGTTTGCTATGCCAGTCATTGTTTTGTTTATTATGTTTTATGACTGGGTTGAGCCATTGCTTGATTTTCTCTTTTAATAGCTTGTATGGTGTCCTACAAACCTGGAAGAGCTAGTCGTCAGGGAGGAGGTTCAGGTCAGCTCTGGCTCCATTGCTCCAATCCTGTGTCCAAAGTAGGTCTGTTCTTCAGCAGTATGGTCTTACCTTCAAGTTTTGGGAAGCAACCAAGCGCTGTGACAATAGCCTGTGTTATTTTGAGAGTCTCTTGTAGTACTCTAATGAACAACTTGAAGGGAGGCTTTACCTGTCTGTTATTGTGTTTCTTGTTATATAGCCATCAGCTATGCATATCAACCCATATACATATATTGAAACTATATTTTCCAGTAGACTTTTGAACTAATACATTTCCTTTCAGTTTTTCATACCACCTAAGCATTATTTTTCTTTTCTCTCTCCCCATGTACAACCCTCACTCATCCTTCCCTGTTTTCTCGTTTCCCCTTTGATAATACCTATCACCTACCATCCTCCTCTGTGGAGCTCCTTGTTCCTCTTTACCCCCATGATTTCTTGTATAACTTTCCCTTCTCTGTTTCAAGTTAAATAACCTTGCTTGCTCCATCCCCCCACTCCTATAATACTGGTCTCCTATTGTCCCCCTCTCTTGACATCCTTCTTCCCTTTTACAACCATGGGTTCCTTCCATTTATCAGTAAAGTTTTAAAAATGCAAATATTCTCCAGTAGTGAATTGTAATAAATGTGGCCTGTCCTGCTATGCTACCATTCTTCCATAGAGTAACATTAGTTTGTTGGTTTTGATTCTTAGTATTCAAACACAGAAATTTCAGCATACGAGTTATAATAGCATCTACTTTCCAGGTGCGGGTTAGGAATGGACATGATCACAATAAGAAGTAACAGGAATGAGAAAAGGTGAAAACAGAATTAATTAAGTCAAGCAACAGTGGAATTAACCTGCTTTACTCAATTTTATTTTTAAAATACACAGAAATAATGCCTACATTAAATTGATAAAGAAATAATTTGAATATACTTTTATGATGAATCTTGTACTATTAAATTGATTTTGAGATTTCTTCATGAATACAAATAACCCAGTCATCTGTGCAAAACAAGGAAAAACCCTTGACCATCATTAATGGCATGCTTACATCTGCTACATTAGTGAGGGGAAAGGTAGTGAGCAAGAGCAGAAATGGGTGGGCCTGGCTGACAGTGATTAAATAAAGTGCTGGCATAGCAGAGATGATGGAGTATGACCACAGTGGGTCACTATGCTTGAGTAGATCTTCCTGTTATTGAAAAGGACAGTGTACATGTGGACATGGATGAGTGCTGACTGCCTTTGAGAGAATGAGAGCACTTCTCACAGTACTGTTCAAGTGACTGCGCCAAGGAAATGATTAGTGGCTTCTTTCACAAGAGGATAGAAAACTAGGTTTCACTTGAAAAATGAATAATGCTGAATTTGAACAATTATTAGCAACTATTTTCTAGTAACCTAGATCCCATTACTTGATATCTCATTAGAGTTCACATGGAAGAAATACAATTCTGTTTGAGCTTTCCTGTGTTTTTGTGCCGTCATTGAGAGGCAGATAAAAGCGAGCTGAAATCATGCTAGCAGAGGTGTGCATGTCCCATTTAATCTTATATGACACTTGTTATTTTATTACAGTTTCATCCACTTTGCTGTAGGCCTGTGATACAGCAGCTCTTTCTTCCCATGTCAAATATGTCCTGCCTTTGTTACATTTGACAGACTGGGTGTCACAGAGTCACACTTCACAGTATTCTGGGAATAGTACAGTGAAATCGAGTGACTGCAATTCCCACATGATTGACTAAAACTTATTCAGGAG
This sequence comes from Nannospalax galili, assembly GCF_000622305.1. Lineage (NCBI taxonomy): Eukaryota > Metazoa > Chordata > Mammalia > Rodentia > Spalacidae > Nannospalax > Nannospalax galili. The sequence goes on along the minus strand of NW_008348573.1, from coordinate 317,666 downwards.
CTGAAAATTAGGACCTAAATAGGAACTACTATAGCTCAAAGAGGAATAATCACTTCTTGTCTTTTTCCATTCATTCTCTTCTAACCAGTGATGAGAAAGTGAATGGGAGAGCAGGAGGGACTGGATGGGCAGCATGGTCCTTGGAGGCAGAGCTCCTTGTGGCTACTTCAGCTCTGCTTATCTGCTTGTAGGTCCCCAGAGATGTCTTTGGATTTCTGACTTCCTAATGCGCACTTTCCTGTCTAGGTCTCAGTCAAGACTACTGGCTTTCTAAATTCTTAAATTGTCTTTTTCATTCCTGTCATATTTTATGGAAACTAAAATGAGGAAAAGTTTCTTGATTTCTTGCTTCCTTTCCTATGATTAAACAAGAGAAGCAAAGACGGTGAAGAAATTCTGCCAGGAGTGATACTGGGCCAAGGCAGAGTGTGACTGTATGGTCCTTTATTAGTTTAGGCACCAAAGGTCAGGTATCACAGTGTTGCTATAGAATGAAGCACAGTCTCAGCCACAGTTGCTCTAAGACTGAGAATATGGGGCCTGACAGACATGCGCAGATGGGAGCAGTAAGAAGATTCGAAATTGTAACTTTGTAAGCCTACAGTTACAAAAAGATTCTCTCTCTCTCTCTCTCTCTCTTTTTCTCTCTCTCTTTCTCATATCCTTTGAAAGCATTCAATGACCTTTTTCCTGAAACTGACCTTTAATAGCCTGTTTTTAAAGTCTTTCCCATAGAAAAAGTGGCATATTCTGGAAATAAACGACTTTGCTTCCTTCGTGGTGAGATGGCAGATATGCATGGGTATAACTGCATGTGTGATAGGGAGGACACAATTTTTTCAGGTGGAAAAAGTTAATGTATATTTACTCATTGATTGTGAGCATATCTCATTTAAATGTTGGGATAAAGCTACAGATAGTTTTCAGTTTCAATGTAATTGGTAGGCTTTTGCCACATCAGGTAGGTAAACAAATACCCCTGTAAAGAGAGTTACACGTGCTTTGCCTCACAATCAGACTTAGTCAAATGGTCAGTGATTCTTTTTATGAGACATTTATTACAAATGACCTTGTAAATGAAGTCAATGTAAAATATGAACTGAAATTATGAAGGGAAATGACAGATTTTATGGCTTGCTTATGGAAAAATGTGGACTATCATGGGTTTTTATGAGGTAATTTAATGTTCAGGAAAACATAAAATCGTTTTTGTTGAGAAAGATTGATGTGGGGTTTTTTAAAGGTATCTTTTAAAAATCAGGATAAATCACAACAATAGAATACATATGTCAATGGAAACTAAAATTACAGTTTTAGGTAAAGGAAATCATTTTTAAGGAGGCATAGCTGGTGGTGGATTGTATCAATATATGTGGGTATGTGTCTCTGTGTGTGTCTGTTTTTCTGGGTGTATATATGTATGCCTGAAATTACATTCAAATTATTAATATAAGAGGAAACAGAGTCACAAAAATAAGAGTCACTTAAAACATTTTTCCTAGTCACTGACATTTTCCTAAAAGCTGATACAAATTCCCTATTAATGCTAATCTGTTATTCACAGACACTGTTATTCTTTCATTACAATCATTAAGTTGAGATTGCATTAGAAATATTGTATTCATTTTCCTGAATTATGGGTTAAGGAATCAAGCATGGTATTCACATCATTTCCTAAATTTGTCTTTTCAATAAATATTGATGATTTTAAATGCTTTTTTTTTTTACCTTTTCTGGAAACAATGCTTGTTTTAACGTTAACTAACTTACAAAGTACTCTGTTCCAGCTCCTTTAAAAACTGTCTGTGGGGCTGTAAAGATGACTCAGGGGTTAAGAGCACTGGCTGCTCTTGCAGAGGACCTGGGTTTGGTTCTTAGCACCCACATAGTGGCTAACAACCATCTGTAACTCCAGTTCTATTTCAGGAGATCTGATGCCCTCTACTGAATACTACAGGTATTGCATATAAGGTACACTTACATACATGGAGGCAATACACTCATACACATGACATAAAAGTAATAAAATATCGAGAAAAAATTGTCTACTCATTTTATTGTCTTAACTATTTCTTAGATACCAATGTTATACTCATTTTACAGATGTAAAATTTGATGCTTAGAAATATTCAATGATTTGTCTAAGCCTTTATAACAATGAGAGTGTATGATTCTGGAACTAGTGATTTTATCACTATAAAGTTTTTCTCCTGAATATAATCAGTGCCATGCCTTTTGTTGTCTGTCCCCTTGTATTATGCAGTCCTTTTCTTCACTGAGGTGGAAATTAGGTAGCATCTAAGTTAATGTCTTCATTCATACAAAAAAAAGATCAATATTTCAGCAGCAGTGTTCTCATAATGTTTCCAGCAATAGGCGCTGAGTGTTCCCATGGACACCTTTTCCTCTAAAAGACTTCAGCATATATCAGAGATAAGAAATGAGGCACCCTTTCTTGCCACTGTCACAAAGCACTGAATGTGGGAGGACATACTATTCCTCCATAAGAAAATTTGGCAGAGTTTTTCCCATAAGACTGTCTAGAGTTTGTTCCTCTTGCTTTAGTGCCTATTTCTAACAGTTCTCAGAATCTCTTCATGTCTTTTGGTTCAGTCACTCCCATATATTTTGCTTTTGCCTAGTGGCAAATGTTCTGGAACACTTTACTTTGTTCTTGTACTGTGTGTCTCTGCCCCAGACAAACCACACTACTCACTGTCATGAACACCAAGTCTTTTTGAGTTGGCATTTTTTTCTGGGCAGCCAAAGCAGCACCCCTATTACATATGTGTATCTCTAAAATTTAGTAAGTGAGTTTTATTAGGGATGCTTTCTTTTTCATTTAACACAAAATTCCCAGGAAGGACAGTAGAGGCTGCCAGTGTTTTATGACTTATGAAACCATTATACTATGAAGACAAGTTTAGCACCAATGTATATGCTAAAACCCCATTATATTATTTAGCTATCATTCTTCTCCTTTTTATTATTTTAATCAATTAATTGAGTTATATGTGTTTAAGCATTTTGCCTCCATGTATATAAGTACACCATATGCAATGTTTGTGGAAGAGAGAAGAGGGAGTTGGATTCCCTGGAACTGGAGTTACAGACAGTTGTGACTCACCATTTAGATGCTGGGAACTGAACCCAGGTTCTCTGGAAGAGCAGCCAGTGTTATTTAATGCTGAGCCATCTCTCCAATTCCTTTAAAAAAATCATTGTCATTATTGAGTCTCAATGTACAGGAGAATTTGGAGTCTTTGTAATGGTTTCCTCTTCAGAAGAAAAAAGTGAGTTTAGAAGCATCTTATTATAGTCTACTTAAATTTAAATATAGGAAGTCATTGGTACAAAATTAAAATATATTACTACTTATAGCTGAAATTGCTACTTATGTTCAGGATTTGAAGCTTCCATAAAACACTGTAATTTTTCTTTGCAGATGATTTACATTTAATGTCTTAGTTTTAATTAAATGAGTAAATTTTAAGTTCTTAAGCTATAGACTTTATAAAAGCATGAAAATAATATATATCATACATATATATGCACATATAAGCACAATTATACATGAGTTTATATTATTCCTTTGTGTGTATAAGTGCATATTCATACATCTGAAGTCAACAATGCATGTGTATATACCAGAATTAATATACATATTATATACATACATATAAGAAAACATACTTTAGATATTTTTTCTCATATACAATTATCTGTTTCTCTTTGTTTCTTTACCCTTTTCTCATTTAAAGATGAAAGCTTAAAATTAAAGGGTCTTTACAGAGGTGATCAACTCAGTTTTCACTATTCTCATTCATCTTTGGAGCTTTTAACTGATATTCTTAGCCAATGCAAAAAGTATGTGCATTGGAATAACTTTATAATTAAATAAATTGCAATGCATGTAATCTATATAATAAGTCATGTTTTCCAGTCTCTGGTGCCCTTTCAATTCTCTGCGTGATATTCCTGTCTAAAAGCCACTAATAGAGACATTCTGATCTTGAAAAGAAAAGTGAGGAAAATCAACATCTAAAACTCAGAAAAGTCCTGGGTAGTAAAAGGCCTTTGTTCTGCGGAGTGTTCTCCTACAGAGGAACAGAATTTTCTTTTAGCTTTTACATTTGACTCCCAGGCTCTGAAATACAATAATCAAAGCTCTTTGCTACCTTATGTTGAATCTCTTGTACATGAAATCTTTTATTTGGCAAGAAATGGAATTCTTACCCCTAAATAATTTTTTGAAAGCTTGAACATTTGCCAGTTAAAAATATCTTTTTATTATGATGTTACAGAAACTGCTGGTAGGCCACTGGGATAATTAGAGAAGAGCAGAGGATGTTTAATGAGTTTTCCAGGGTGCATTTTGAGAATGTATCACATATGATTATGTGTTCCTGATAATTTTATCCTCCGTTCTCTTGATGGCAAGACATCCTGGTGGCGTAATGCTTAAATTAGAGATACAAGAAAATTCTGATGCCTAGAAAATGATAGCTTTTACAGACATTTCTGTAAGTGTTGGTGAGTTCTGTCCTCTGTCAGCTGTGCCGGGTCTTATAGTCTTCAGATCCTCATCTTCAAATCAGTATGAATTAATCAATAGCTCATCTTCAGGGAAACATGTTATCCCTTTTCAAGGAATGAAAATACCGTAGGTTTATAGTTAAATGAAAATGACATATTAAGTGATGCTGTTGGAGACTGGTCTGTATTCATTATGCACCTGGATAATCTGCCTAGTTTCTGTGGGGGTGCAGGCAGGATTTTCAAGGCAGATCACTTGGATGAGGCATTTGGACTGTAGATCCTTAAGCTTCTCAACACACATACTTTGCAATAGATATGTTAAGGAAATTTGTGGAATCCCTACAGCGCAAGGTTCAGGAAAATACACCTTACCTTTTTTTTCCTTTTTTTTTTTTTTTTTTTCTGGTCCCCAGAGCTCTGGTGACCAATGGAGTCCACTGTGCCTGGCTTTTCACGTATGGATCTGAACTCAAGTTCTCATGTTTAAGGGCAGCTACTAAACCACTTCTGGGGGCTCCACAAAAATATCAGTAGCCAATTCTACAAAGGGATAAGGAAAGAAATTGAGAATAAACACCTAGAGAGTAGAATTGCTATTTTTATGTTGATATGTTTATACCCGTAGAATTGGGCTGCTTTCATTTTTGGTTAGAGAAGCTTCTTTTTTGAAGTGGGATTCAACCAATGGAAGATGCATAAATGGACAGCATACTGAGAATAAGACATTGAGTGCTCAGCCCTAACCAGGACACCTATCCGCTCCCCCGACAAGGCTCAGAGAAAGTTCCAGAAGAGGAGGTAGAGGGAATCTAAAGCTGGACAGCAAGGAGGAATATGAAGGGCCTTGTTTTAGACAAGAAACATTTCACACTGTTATTCATATCAGATGTTGTTACTTAAATAAGACCGTGCCAGCCAAAATTCCTTGTCTGATATGGTCCCTGTACCCAGGAGGGTGGTGGGGTGGTAGTGAGGTTTAATATAGGTGCCCTATCCAGGGACATGTATCTGCAGTCTCTTATTCTCTACATTTTTGCCAGTTGTGGCTTTTAATATTCATCACCCTCTGCTGCATGAGGAAACTTTGCTGATGAGAGTTGAGAGATGCATTAATATTTTCTCTACCTCTTGTTCCACTGTGTTCCATGAGCCTTAGGTGGTAGAGGTTTCATTGTAGGTATGTCACATAGGGCTGAGCATCTCACAGCACTTATTCTCTGTGTTGACTAGTTGTGAAACTCTCTACTAGTCTCCATCTGTTGAGAAAAAAAGCTTCTTGGATGAGTGGGGATAAGTGTACCTGTCTGTAAATATAAGGATCCATATTTAGAATACAGTAAGAAATTTGATTTCTCTAGAGACAGGACAGAGATAGAGTTTTCTCTGGGATCTCTGACCTCTGAACCCATGTGTATTTGACTGTGTTTATACTATAACACAGGAATTACCTCCACTGGACTTTTGGTCCAACTAGATAGTTGTTTATCTACATCAAGATAAAACTGTAGCTACTGTATGGATAGAGCTAGTTTCCTGTTCTGGTAATTGTTATGTTTATTAGGCTTTAAACCTTTAAGGCTGAGGTTGGAGCATTGATTGATTAGGCTATGGATCTGAACAGAGAAACCCCTTAAAAAGTGTTCAGCATCATTAGTAATTTGGGAAAGGCAAATCAAACCATTTAAGTTTTCATCTTACCCCAGTCAGAATGGCTAAGAGCAAGAGAACAAATGGTACCAAATGTTGAAAATATGTGGGGAAAGGAGAACATTCATTCAGTGACGATGGGATTTAGGTGCAAACTCATGCAAACACTATGGAAAGTAGTATGCAGAACTCCATATATCTAAAAATAAATCTACTCTATGATCTGGTTATATCATTTTTTGGCCGATACCCAAAGGACTCATCCTACTGAAGAGATACCTGTGCGTTCATGCTTATTGATTCTCTTTTCACAATAGATAAGAAATGAAACAACCTAAATGTCCCTCAACTAACAAATGGATAAAGAAAATGTGGTACATTTATATAATGGATTTCTAATTGGTGGTAAAGAGAAATCAAATCATGAAGTTTGTAGGT
>NW_008348573.1:304164-310948 GCF_000622305.1 Nannospalax galili | reverse complement strand
CAAAGAACTCATCCTATTGCAGAGACACTTGTACATCCATGTTTGTTGCTGCTCCTTTCACAATAGCTAAGAGATGGAACCAACCTAAGTGTCCCTCAATTGATGAGTGGATAATGAAAATGTGGTTCATCTATACAATGGAGTTTTACTCAGCAGGAAAGAAAGATAAAATCATGAAATTTGCAGGTAAATGTATGGAACTAGAAACTGTTATACTAAGTGAAGTAACACAAAATCAGAAAAACATGTGACATGTTTTCTAACTCATTGGTGGATTATAGCACCAAATTCTTATATGTGAGTATATATCTTGATGTAACCACAAAAAGCAGGAAAATGGAAATAAATTGTGAAGCTAAAGCAAAAGAAGGAGTCTGAGTGATGGTAGGAGACAGTACACTATGCCATGCCTGTGAAGGTATGAAGTGGGCATCAGATCTCCAGAAAATGTAGTTACAGGCAGTTGTTACCTGCTACATGGGTGCTGGAAACCAAACCCAGGTTTCTGCAAGAGTAGCCATTGGTCTTAGCCACTGAGCCATCTCTTCTCCCCCTATAATTGTATTTTTATTTACTGTCAGGAGCAAAAAGAATAGTAATTTTCTCTTTCCCATTGTAGCCATTAGCTATCTCCATGACTTTGGCTACTCTGAAATTCCTTTGAGTGAAATATCTAATTCTAAAACAGCCATGTCCAGCACTAAGAAAGCCTATTGCTGACTTGAAGCTGCTTTTTGCAAAAGCTTATCATATTAAAGATTTGGATAAACAAGAAATGCTACCTTGTGAAAGGAGTCAGGGAAATGGAGAAAGTTTCCTGCATGAAAAGCCAATCTCAAGCCTAAGATTTTGATAACTTTTTCTTCTGCAAATTGTTTACCTCCTTCTGGGTTAAGATTGAATATTCAAAAAACATCATATATTTGGGTTTTATTTTCTTTTCTCTCTTAGTAGGTACCAGGACAGAAAACACCTTACCCTACCCATTCCCCCTCATCACTATCTCTGTTCTCTGCTTAATGCTGAAACGAAGGATTACATGGTATACAAATGTGTTTGTCTTTTTTTAATCCATAGAAAAAATCATCATGAAAGCCCTCCAAGGCCAGGTTTTAATATCAAAAAGAGAAGAAATATGTATTTTAAATTTTCTCACTTTACTTGATAACCTGGTTTTCAAAGCTCTGTTCTTCAATGTGGTTCTGCTGTCATGGTCAGCTTCTAATTTTTCATTACTTTCTGATCTTAGAAACACAGATTGATCCTTTCTGTTTTCTCCACATCACGGTATTACTCCAAAAGAAGAATGCTTGGTGTTGTTTCATCATGTATCTGAAATCAGAAATGTAGAGAGGAAAGTGCATTTGGAAACAAATGCACTTTTATAACATGCAGTAATTATATCATCTCATGTACTTCCTGCCTGAGTTACTGCAACTAGAAATGTCCTTAGTATTGGCAACTGAGTATTTTGATCTCACCTATAATATGCTACTTGCTTCTCTTGTGACAAAATAAGGAATTCCCCAGGGAATGCTAGATGTTTAAATCAAAACTTCAGGCAAGTATATGGGAAGCTGTGCATTGGACTGTAATAGCAAGTGTTACCCATGTAGAATTTCAATAAAATAATGTGTCACAAACACACGAAAATTAGACTATCCAAAATAAATAAATCGTATCCCTTATCATTTTCCTGTGCTTGAATAAGCCTTGCCTCAGTGACCTGCTAAGTGTCACCTTCCCTGAGGTCTGTAGTAGCTATTTTTGCCTAGTTCTATCTGCTTGTTCAGGTATTAGATTGCTGAGAAAAATCTAAAAGTTAACATTCTGTTTGTTATAGTCACACTGGAAGTTTCACTTGCTCTCAGGTTATAAGAAATCTCAAAGTAGAAAGTGAGCTATTGCCACCCACTGGTTCTACTCCTACTTTCTTTCCTCTCCTTCTTACTTTCATTCCCCTCTCTCATCACTTCCTCTCCATCCATCTTCACATATGCACATGTGTGGTTAAAGGATTATAGGATGGTAATTTCTACTTTTAAACTTGATGGATCTCTCTTTTTCTTCATCGAGGAAATGGAACAAGTGTAATTTTTCATTTCAGTTTTTTTAGACTGTATTTTTGTGGCATATAAGTAAAAAGTACTCCCACAAGTTTGCAAGTGGGATGGTAGGACAAGTATTTTGTAAGCCAGAAAATATCTTATGGTCACAATTGTTCCCCCCATGCTTTTGCACTGTATTCTTAAGTGTGTTTACACATCTCACAACATTATTTGGAAATGGTGTGCTTGAGATTACTGGGATGGGGAGAAGAACTGAAGATTCGTTTTAATTCTTAGTGAACTGAGTCATGCTAATAGGAGAAATGGGATGGATTGATGGTCAAAAGACCAAGAAATTATCGTGTCATTTAATAAGCTCCATGGACCTGTGGGCTTCCTCCCTACGTAGTCATCCCTTTCCTTTTTTATGAAATGAGGGGTCCTGATACCAGTTCTAAGTTACATTTTGTTTCTTTGTAGTTATATTTAAGTCAGAGATTTTCATGTATAATGTGTTATCCCTTACCATTTTCTCTCTCCATTTTCTTCTCACCCTATTAGAAGGATTGCTCACTTCCAGAGGTTTACAGGGGATCTATGGGGAACAAGATACCTGAAAAATTAACACACCAAAGTTAGGAGTTTATTAGCATGGAATCCATTTGCAAAGTGCATAGATGGGCGTTTATGCATCTGCATAACCTCAAAGATGCATGCAACCTCAAAGATGTATTTTCTTTTCCTTTCTACCCTGTTTTTATTATTTATTATCTTTGCCCTTACCTGAATTAATATGATTACAGAGTTTCATGGCACCAAATATGAAAGCTTGGCAAATAGGAGCCAGAAGAAAAATAAGGACAGAAATCTGTTTAGTATCTAGAGACTTAAGTTTCTATCTCATGGATGAGAATTGGATCATTTGGAAATTTTCACTCCTGGAAACTGTGAGCAATGTAAATTTCAGTAATTCAATAATGAGAATAATCTTTTTTGGTCTTTTTGAGACAGGGTCTACGTGTAGCCCCAGCTGTCCTGGAACTTACTATGTAGACCAGGCTGGCCTTGAACTCACAGATATCCACCTGCCTCTGCCTCCCGAGTGCGGGATAAAGGCCTGCACCACCATGCCTGGCCAATGAGAAAAAAATTTGTCTCTTTATCTTCTCTCATTTTTCTTAATCAGTTTCCTAGAAGAAAAACATATCACAGAACACCAACAGGAGATAATCCATCTAAATGCTGAATTCTAGATAAGGGTAATTTCATGTTGCCAGAAGTTTTAGGATTGATTAGGCTAAATAATAATCTTTAAAGGTGCTTTCGCTATGACAGCATTATCTTAGCAGATTGATGAATTCAAAGACTTTCAAATCACCAAGCAATTATTTGGAACTTAAAATTCATGTAAAAGCTTTGTGTGCAGATAGGAAAAATACAGTTATTACAGGATTCAAATGATTCTCTGTATCAAACTTACTCAGAGCTATTTAAAGAGAAGATATAGACCAATATTATTAGTTATTACTACTAGCAAAATTTAATCTGTGAATAGTATATGTTATGTCATGTATAACAGTTAGTTGAAGCATATATTGGTAGTTTGAACCAAAAACTACTTTACAAAGTAACAATAGTAGCCTATAAACCCTAAACTCAGGAGGCTAAGGCAGATGGGATTGGGGGTCTCTGGTCAGTTTGGGCTACATAGTGAGACCCTGTCTCCAAAAAAATTACAACTATATAAAGAAAATTATAAATATTTGCAATTTTATATTTACATAAATACCTGTTGTATTATTTGTATTTCATTTCTTCTGAAGATATTAGTTAGGTCCTGCATGATGGAAGGATTATTTTTTTAGTATCTGGGATTCACAGAAGTTTCAGCTGTAGACATGAATTCACTTTTTGACTGATTAATAATCATTTTCATTTGGACATAAGCTAATGTGCTGTCATAGAATTCATAGACTAAATTTTTCTACAACTCTTGCTAGACTATACTTCTTACTTGCATTTTCTATTAGACAATAACTGGAATTAAAAGTAGAAAAATGAAGAAAAAGCTTACTTTGCCTAATCTAAGTATATCTCATTTGGAGGAGAATAATTACAAATAAACTGAGTGGAAGAGAAGAGATGCCATTAAAGGAAGCATGGTTTATAGTATTTCAAAATAATAAATACTTACTGAAAAGAAATATATGTAAAAATGTTACTACTTGAGTTAAAAAAGAAATTAAAGACTGAACAAAGCAAGGTGCTGCAAGCTGTGGTGTTTGCTGAGAAGTAGCACCAGGTACAATGTGGTGATTTCTAAATAGCTGAAATCCCCATGAAAGAGTGAATGTGAAGTTTGACATTTTTAATAAATTACACTATTTACCTTAATGCAAGTGACATAATTGAGGCAAATTGAATAGAGGAAAGAAATAACTGAGCTGTAACTAAATCATATTTTCGTCAATATTCAAAGTTTTCTTTACATTGCATTCAGATTTTTTTAAACTGCTGGATTGATAGACATTAGATTATGTCTATAATACACAGTCAGATAGATATTAGATTATGTCTATAATTCAGAGTCAGTTCCAGACTCTGAATAGGAAAATTCTTTCATACATTTATATTCTTATGGCAATACTGGAGAATATGTATATTTAGATAATATTAGTATTAAATTGATAATGATTATGGGCACCATTAGCTTTGAAAAAATGCCACCAGATGATACCTTGAGCATACACTGGGGGGGGCATCCTTTCTCTGCTTTCTCTGTTAATATATTTTTGAAGTTTTATTCATTAAACCATTCATGTCATTTAATACAAGCTTATTAAAAGACAAAGTGAGATTATCTGAAATCTCTTATTTTGGTATAAGTAATTTAAAAGTTACGGTTTTTTGCTTAACATAAAATTAAGATGTTTTGGAAAGCCAACACATATATTAGAAGTCAAGGAATAATTAAAGAAATAATCATATTGAGATAAAGCAACTATCTAAAAGTTAAAAATTTAGAAGCTTTGTTTTACATTTAAGCTATTTTCAGTGATGAACATTACATATTAAGGACATGGTCCAAATAATAATAGCTAGTGTTTTTGAATAATAGTATAATTATTCTGAAGAAAACAGAATTTAAAATGCAGCTTTGTTATTTTAAGGCCTTCTTACTGTCTGTTTTACTCTGATGGTCTGCTCAATCCAACTTTCCTATCCAAGCTCATAGCATCTGAAAAATTTAACCATCCTGAAGACAAAGGAAGAGATGAAGGCAGCGTCATCCATGGTTTCAAATTATACTGAGGGCTATAGTAATAAAAATAGCAACACTGGCACTAAAACAGACACATTGATCAACCGAATAAAATTGAAGACCCAGCTTTAAGTTCATGCACTTACAGCCATCTGATATTTGAAATCTGGAGCAAAAACTACATATTGGAGAAAATAAAGCACATATAACAAGTGGTGCTGGTCAAAATGGATAGCTACATGTAGAATGAAATTATCCCTATATCTCACTCCACTCAAAACCCAACTCCAAATGGATCAAGGATCTCAGTGTAAGACCTGATATCTTGAATCTGATATAGGAGAAAGGAGGAAATACACTGTAATGTAAAGGCACAGAAAAGGACTTTCTGAACAGGACTCATAACGCAGATGTTACATCCAACAGTTGACAAATGGGACCTCGTGAAACTACAAAGCTTCTTTACTTCATGGACACCATCATTTGAGTGATAAAGGCAATCTACAGAATGGAAAAAAAATCTTTACTAGTTATACCTTGGGCAGAGGGGTAGTATCTAGAATATCCAAAGGAGAGGGGCTAACGAGCCAAAAAAAGCAACTGAATAAAAATTGGGGTAAGGAACTAAAGAAAGAATTCTCCAAAGATGAGTTGTCTGGTTGAGACAATTTTTAAAAGTGTTCAATATATTTATCCATCATTGAAATGCAAATTAAAACTACTTTTATGTTTTGTATTATCCCACTCAGAATGGTTAAGGTTATAAAACAAAGGATGACAAATGCTGGTGAGGATATAGGGAAAGGGAACATTTATTCCCTGCAGGGGAAATGCAAACTAGTACAGTCACTATGGCAATCAGTGTGGAAATTTCTCAAAAAACTCACAATAGACCATATGATCTGGCTATACCACTCATGGGCAAATAACCAAAGGACTCTATATTCTACTAAAGAGATATCTGCTCCTCTGTGTTCATTGCTACTCCAGTTACAGTACCCAGCATACAACATAGATGTCCATGAACAGAATAATGAATAATGAAAATATGGCACATTTACATGATGGAATATTATTCAAGTGTTAGGAAAAGGAGATCATGAAAGTCACAGGTAAATAGATGGAACTGAAAACAATCATTCTGAGTGAGGTAACCTAGACCCAGAAATACAAACTACACATGATCTCTCTATTATATGGATGATAGCCTTGAATCTTTAGGTACATGTGTTTCATTTATAAAATCCATAGAGATCAGAAAACTACTTAAGGGTCATGTTGGGGTTGTGTTTCTGGGATGAACATAGAATTCATTGATATAAAGCAGAGAAGGAATAATTGAATAGGAAGTGTTAAATGGGGCGGGAAATTGGAGGACAGGTTTTGAAGAGGCAATTGGAGATTGGAGGCAGGATCACTAACACTGAAGTCCCTCTGAAAATGCATGTGGAAACCTACTACTGAATATATATAT
>NW_008348573.1:294381-303129 GCF_000622305.1 Nannospalax galili | reverse complement strand
GAGGCTGGAAGAGTGTAAGTTCCAAAGGTGATAGAGGTGGCAGATGAATACAAGGAAACCACATTTTCCAGACAGAACAGAGAAATACATAAATGAACACAGCACTTGTTAGAGAATGCACAATACATGCTCAAGCCCAAGTGAGAATGTAAGCATGAAGCCTCAGCCCTAGCTGAGGTACTATTTGCGATTGATAGCTGCTGGGAAAGGGAGAATACATTTATTTTAAAGATTAATCTGTAAAGGTTAAACAACATCTGGTAAGCTGACCAGGATCCAGGGATGGACCCACATCCAAGAGCATTTGGCAAAGTCACATTAGACTCCATAGACGTTAAATTATAATGGAGGACATGATGCCGGGTGGACTACATAAGTGGGAGTGGAGCTGTAACTAAATGGGAGAGGGTGCCTGGAAGTGATCAAAATACATCACATGAAATTCTCAAAGAATCAGTACAAGTGGTATTATAAATATAGAATATCTATAAATATTTTATAACATAGAAGATGATTTCATGTTATTAATAGAAGTTGATTTACCTTATTACAATTGTATTCATTGGCACAAGAAAATGTATTAATATTTTAATTGAATAAAACAGATTTCCACATTCTACATTCTTTATAGACACATGAAAGTAGAGAAGGGACTACAAGGGAACAGGGAAGGAGGTAGTTGGAATGGCGAAAAGTGTGGGCTATGCGTGTCGGGGGGGTAAATGCCATCAGTGTGCCTACCAGTGAAGGGGGGGGTAAATGCCATCAGTGTGCCTTATATATACCAGTGAATATAGGCACGATAGAGATAATTAGTTTGTAAAGTCAGCACACAGTAATAAAAATGATCTGACCAGGACTCCAATTCTTATGCTGTGTCAAACCAATGTACACATACATACATATACACATACACACACACACACACACACACAAACACACACACACACAGAATCTCTCTCTCATACAATCACAAAGCTTAGTTTTCACTCTCTACTCCATTTCTAACTATGCAATGTTTATTCATGAGTAATACCTAGGATCATGGCTAATAACAGCAACTAAAACTATATTTAAGTATAGAGTGATGGTTTGCCTTTGCATTTGAAATAACTGAATATGTTAAAACAAATTTGATTTATTTGATTTATATTCTATGTGCTTATCATTTTACTTAGCTATATACTTTAATCTGAGGGAAAATTTAAAATTTTCTTTCATAAACTAGTAAATATAGAAATTGTAATTGATGTTTTGTAGAACACACATTTCTGTACCTCAGTGAAATTTAAGGTTGTGGTGAGATTTTTTTTAATGTAGAATGATAAACTATGCAACTTGACAAGGCTCAAAACACGTATTAAAATTTTTTTTTAAAATTGGATATCAGAAATAAATTCTCACAAACAAGTCTTTGAACTTAATGTAACTATAAAGAAAACATCATTGTTTATAAAACTTCACAAGCTCATTCTAAAACTTATGTGGGGCATAAACACCAAGACTAAAATCTAGTAGTGGATATTTGTTCCTAATATTCCTCAGGGGTGTGTGTGTAAACAATTTTCTATCTCTCATTCTTTGGTTCAAACTTCAAAGTGAGGTAGAATTACACCAGAGTGCACTCTGGTAAACCACTGATTTTATTAGACTAAGTTACAGAACAATGAATGAATGTTTGCTTACAGGAATATGTGTATTACCTGCCCAAGACCACAGGGAAGAGTCTTTACCCAAGTATGGGTGATGACTTCCCATAGCTGCACAAATGGTAAGAGAGAACCTCCTCTAGTTTTCCTCAGCATGAGTACTCTACCCCTACCTTAGGCCATGTGCAATCAACCTCTAATAAGGGATGTGAGGTATGGCTGGAAACTTAGAAAGTCCTGTGATTCTCCATGGAAGTGGGTGGGGAAGAAGATGTTAATAGTCAACAAGCCCAACAGTGGTGATCTTACTCAAAACATTTCCACTGGGCTCAGGAAGATTGCATCTGTTGGAGGACAGTACAGTCTTATGCAACAAAATTTCTACATTAAACTTATATAGCAATGTGCTAATGAACAGTAATTAGAATTCTGTGATAATGAGATCTGTGAAACACAGGTCCATGCACATAATACACACGTGCATATTAAAACTGATATACAGCAGAGCTGATATGGTAGACAAACTGTGGAAATGAACACATTTTTTATATATTTGGCTTGTATAGAGGTTAATGCCTAGGAAGAACCTAATGATATGAATATTGCTAACTCATTTCACAACCAAAATTGTTTCATGAGTAAATATGCTTTACCCCAAATTAAAAATAGAAAGTTTCAGCAGAGAAAAAAGTATAACAGGGGCTGGAGAGATAGCTCAGCAGTTAAGAACACTGATTTTTCTTCCAGAAGACCTGGGTTCGAATCCCAGCACCCACATGGCAGCTAACAACTGTCAATAACTCTAGTTCCAGGGGATCTGACAGCCTCTTCTGTCTTCCATGGGCATTACACGACATGGGTACACTTAACTACATGAAGACAATAAGACACATATACCTAAAATAAAAATAATAAATAAAATATTTTGTAAAGTATAACAAACAGATGGAGGTTGTGAAACTAAACAAAAATAAATTATAGAAATGAAATCTGCAGTAAACAAATGAATTCCCCAAACCTCAGTAATAGATGATTATTCAGGATGGAAGAGAAAGAAAAAAATCAGTAGACTCAAATATACAAAAGAGATGGAAAAGTGATGCCCTAGGAACCCTATGAGAATTACAGGTAGAGTGTCTGAACCATACCACATATGTAGACCTAGGAGCTGCTTGGAAAGGAAGACAGTGCCTTAGAAGAGACCTCCCTTAGAGTTACAAGGATGCCATACAGCACTCATCAAGGAAGCTTCTTTCTGCAACAGGTGAAGGCTACTACAGAGTTGCACATCTAGTCAGGAGCAGAGAACACACACCTGGGAGATACCCAGTACTAGGTGACACATCTGCAGTTGAATCTGTAAAATTAAGGCTCATGAAACATAGCAGATAAGGTGTAGAGAGAGGGCTAATGCACCGCTCAACTCTCACCAGTGAGGCTGCCATGTACAACATAGTGTGATGAACACAGAAGGCCACAACTGGACAAGTTTTGGAGAATAAAATACTGTAGAGTGCAAGATTGGACCCCTGTATGAAACCTCACCCACCCATAGCTCAGGGACCATTGAGAAAGAAGAAGTGGAAAGATTGTAAGAGCCAGGGTTGGTTCATGAACATAGGAGGGTGGAAGCTTTCAGGCTACTGGAGGCTTACTCATGTGAACCTGTGGCAGTAGTGGCTTCAAACCCAGGACCCATGTCAGCTCAATTAATCAAGGGCCCAAAGGGGAGGTGAGAAACAGGTGGCGGGCCAGCACTAGATTGAGAACTATTTCAGAATGATTGCTGCTGGGTGGGGGAGAGTATGACTTACATAGGAACACTGGATGGGCTGACTAGACTAGATGCATTTATACTGAAGGACATACTGACTAGACTAAATGTGATGTATGGCAGAGTGCATAGCATTTGGTGGGGGGCTGGGGGAGGCATGGATGGGGGAGGGGGTCTGGATTTGAGTGGGAAGTGTATGAAATTTTAAAAGTCCCCCCAAAAATACAAAAAAGAAATTACCCAATCTCAACAAAAGAGAAAAATGCAAAAATTGAACATACCCTCTTACTAGAAAATTAGTCTATAATATTGGTATTCCTGAGTAGTGAACCATATTCTCACTTCCATTCTACCCAGTAGTAACAAACACCACTTTTTATATTGTAGTGTATATACATAAGAAAACTAGTGGAATGTCAGAGTTCTCAGCCCTGTCCCCTACCATGATGTTAGTAGTAGTCCTTTCAGCAGGAATATTAAGGCATGTTTTATCCATCCTAGACAGGGAAATATCTAAGTAGTGGGTCAGAACTTCATCCTGCACCCATCAGTAACAGAATCAGAGACCCAAAGGAGCTTGCCTCTTGTTACTAACCAGGGGCAAAGAGTTACTGTCCTCTCTCCTACTGCAAATCTCCTGAGGTAACCACATAAAAACAGAACTGTAAAACCCAGTTGTTGCTCTGTTAGTAGAGTGCTTGCCTACCATGAACTAATCTCTATGTTCTACCCTTAGCATCTCATAAACTGAATGTGGTGATAAAACTATACTGTCTGGACAAACGAGATGGAGGCAGAAAGAACAGATATCCAAGGTCATTCTCAGCTGTATAGTGTGCTCATGGCCATACACAGGATCCTTACTCCAAAAAAGTCCACTAAGACAATAATTTAAAATTATATAATTAAGAAGCATTTTATAAAATAAGTCAAATGTAATCCATATAATCTGAGGAAACTCCATGAGATTTGAATTTTCACACTGATGATATTTATCTAAACCACAGTATCTTTTAAAAAATATAACTATATATATAGCAGTAATATATATTTTCTATATATAATATATAGTAATATATTTTCTCTCCCTATATATATAGCAGTAATCACTCTTTGAACTCACTAATTGTAAATTAATAATTTTATATTGAAAATTATCTGAAAGCACAATGATAAGTGTTCAATAATGTTAACCAATGCATTAATTCATTCCTTTGGTACTGTTAATTAAATATCTTGTATATTTATGACATTACAGACTAGGAGCACAATAGAGAACAATAGCAATCACCCGTTGTCCTTGCATTCATATTCTGGTATACTTCTAATTATTAGAAAAACACATTACTTATAAAGGTTGAAAATTTGTACAACATTAAAAATCTGAATGTCTAGGACAGAGAGAGAGGGAGGGAGAGAGAGAGGAGAGAGAGAGAGAGAGAGAGAGAGAGAGAGAGAGAGAGACTGAGACTGTCCCTTCTCTAGGGATTCATCCAGGGTTTGGATACAATATGGGCAGAGAGAAGCCCCAGCAGAGAAGGCTTTGGAAATGGAGGCAAAAGCATGCTGCAAGAGCCTGTAGTTGAAACTCTCAACAAATTCCATGGAAAGAATTGCCAGAGAAAACAACAAACACCCTTAGTATTGCCTGGGTTAGTTGAAGAGTATCATGGGAAGAGTATTGTAAAATTTAGTGTAATCGTCTCCTAAAATTCATAACAAAGCACAAGTACTGTGAATAGTCAAGACAATCTTAGAATGGACAATGATGGAGGAATCAACAACGCTTGACCACAGAATACATTATAGATCAATAATCACAAAGACTGCATGCTACAGACAAAAAAAAACAGACATATAAATCACCAGAGTAGCATAGAAGACCAGGCACTAAACTCATACAGCAATCCCACTGGAATGATCTGGAAGCCTTGTCCCTAAAGCCTAGTTTACATAGTATCAAAGGATATTATGTAGGCTTCCAAGAAGAAAAACCAATGTTCTAACCCAGCTGTAGAGCCTAATAAACACAATGCTATGTGTAAGGCAAATTATCTCATAACGCAATAGTGGCACTTTTATTTCAAGGACAAACTACAGCTGTCTAATTCAACTTAAGGCCTGCTCAAAGGAAGGGAACTCATATGTGCTACTGTAAACAAAGTCAAATACACATAACCTGAGAGATCATAGATCCTAGAGAAAAACCTACTTTGTTACATCCCTAAACCAATGTAATTTCTTATTGTAGTCTAAATATGTATCTTTATATTTATAGATAACTGTACCTCTAACTACTCATCAAAATAGCTTCTTTTTGGAACAGATGGAGACTATTACAGAGTTCTATGACTGGTCAAACTCAAGAGAATAAGCGTCTGTGAGATACCCAGCTCTATCAGCTCTATAAATCTACAATACCTTCTTACACCTAAGGCTCAGGGAACATAGTGGAATGGGTCAAAAGGAATGTTAATGCATCTCTCAACTCTCAGCAGAGAAGCTTCCTCATTCAACAGAGGATGATTAATCTAGAAAGCCATAACTGCCCAAAATGCAGAGAATGAGAGATTGTAGAGTGCTTGAGTCTGGGTAGGAAGCCTATATCAATCCTCTGCCATTCAGAGTTCAGGAACCACCATGAAAGGAGAGGCGGAAAGATTGTACGAGCCAAGGTTGCTGATAGGCTACAAGGAATAAGTTTTGTAGGTGGCTTGGAAGTTGCTCAAATGGATTTATAGCAATGCTGACAGCATTTACAAGACCCATGCAGGCTCAAGCCATAAAAAAAAATCTAGTGTAGAAGTGGGGAAATGGATAAGAATCCCCAACCTTAGCTGAGAAACTATTGGCAATCAATGATTACCTGGAAAAAGAGACTTGGTTTTCTTTAATAGAGTGAAGGTAGACAAATTGACCAGGATCTAGTAAACAGTCTCATACCAGGGACACTTGGGGACACAAACCTGGGTAGATAGGTCTGAACATATACGATGGAATACATGATCTGGTGTGTGGTGCTGTGAGGGACTGAAGAGAGTATAGGAGGTCTAAATATTATCAAGATATATAAAATCTGCAAAAATTCAATTGAAAAATCAAGCAAAAACTACCTAGGGAAGTTGTGGCAGTCAGCTGGAGTTCCTGATTGTGCTTTTAGTTTTTCTCTCTGCCTGCAGGCCTTTTTATATCTTGGGATAAACAACAGTAATGTCTATGGGATATTTTTTATCTTTTAGTTCTTGTTAAGGGCAAGTGTTTTACTCCTAGCATTCTTTGCTCTTTTCTCCTAGTAACATCTCAGACAAAAGGCATTGGAGGACACTTTAAGTATGCTTAGGTCTGAAATTGGGTTTGGGATCCAATACTGCTTCCAGAACCAGCTTCTCAGCGAGCTCAAACATCACATGACAATTTGCCAATATAACATACATCGCAGCCAGTCCCTAAATACTTTAGGTAATGCTACAGGATAATTTATTTTAAATGTATTGCATTTTTCTATTTCCACACAATATAATTTGTTGTATTTTGATCCCCTTGTCCATCCATACATCACCTCACTCCCCCTGCCCAATTCAAAGTCCTCTGCTGTATACACAATACAGCCTGTAGAGTCTGACCTCACATGTCCCTTGGCATTGGTCAATTCTTTTTTATGTTTCTTTTTCTTTAAAACTTTTATTTTATTTTTATTAAATTTTTGAGAACTTTATACATACATACCATGTAGTGTGATCATCCTTACCTTGCCTTTCCCCTAACTCCTCCCAGATCTGCTCCTGCTCCCCATTCCCAACACCCCCAACTTCGTGGTTTTTGTTTATTTCTTTTTTGAGACAGGGTCTCCAAGTAACCCCAGCTGGCCAGGAATCCATTGTGTAGACCAGGCTGGCTTTGAACTCACAGAGATCTGCCTACCTCTGCCTCCTGAGTGCTGAAATTAAAGATGTGCACTAACACACTAGTATTTTTTTTAAGCAAATAAAATTTTATTCTCTCAAAAAACAAACAAGCAAAACATGTCTGTGGTAGCTTCATTCCCTAATCGTTAGCTTTCTTAGTGCCAGAAGTTTCTATGCATGCTAACAGGGAAGAAAGTCATCAACAGCCATACACTTTGAGCTACAGTAATAACTGGCCTGGCAAGATATGTCCACTAGCGCAATAGTGGCATGAATGTGGTAAGAATAGTCAACTGCTCTCTGATTGAATTTACCTGTTCCCATACAATGGGTTGAAACCCATACCATTAATGAGGCCAAGAACTGGTGATTGACTAAGTCAAAGGCTCTAGGAGAAAACCTAGTACTATTATTCTGCTAAGTGAATATAATATACTGCCCCCTAAGTTCTTATCTTTTTTTTCATGAAGTAAATTTTATCTTTCTTTATGTGTGTGTATATTTCTGTGTGTGTATGCACATGTGTGTGTAAGTTTCTGTGGATTCCAGAAAAGAGAAT
Source organism: Nannospalax galili (assembly GCF_000622305.1). Classification (NCBI taxonomy): domain Eukaryota; kingdom Metazoa; phylum Chordata; class Mammalia; order Rodentia; family Spalacidae; genus Nannospalax; species Nannospalax galili. Next base: position 295,242 of record NW_008348573.1, on the reverse strand, counting down.
TGGGTCCCGGGAACTGGTGTTATAGATATTGGTAAGCCCCCAACATGGGTTATAGAACTCAATTTTGATCCTCTGCAAGAGTAAGAAGCACCCAAAATCACTTAGTCATTTCTCTACTCCATTTTAGGATATATTTTATCTCTTAATTTAATATATTTTGAGCCAAATGCATTCCAAAATAGTCAACTGTTAAGTATTAATCAATTATTTAACTAATTTGGTCTTTTTGAGCATGGTTTGCCTGTAGTTTCAGCTGGCCTGGAAATCACTATATAGAACAGGCTGTCCATGCTCTCACAAAGATCTGCCTGCCTCTACCTCCCAAGTGCTCCTATTAAAGTCTTGAGCCCTCACACCCAGCTAGCCTGTTAAGTACTTTTTTTTTAATTTTAAAAATTATTTATTAACCACATAATTAGAAGAAGCATTTCATTATAAGAGCATTGACATATTCAATAAAAATTTCCAGAGCTAAGATGCATTTCTTCCAAAATTGGCTGTATATTTTTAGGTTTACAGTTGAATCAATACAGTTAAAAAATATTGTACTCATTATAAACCCTATAAGACATAAAATTAAATGAGGTTTTAACCTTTAAGAAAGGTCTCCATTTCATTACTAAAATACATAGTTTCATGTAGAAAACTCCATTTTTAATGCAATTGACATTAAGATGTTTGCATGTGCATTTCTAATCTTTATATATAATTATTACTAGTCACAGTCGGTTACTTTCTGAGCTCCTTGGCATCTGAACACGGATATAAAGTCATCAGGTAAGTTTCAATGGTAATGTTTTTCACATCTACTAATTATTAAGGAGCAAATTTTTAAGCTTTGAATAATTATTTTTCTTAATT
>NW_008348573.1:285275-294341 GCF_000622305.1 Nannospalax galili | reverse complement strand
GTAAGATATAAAATTGAATGAGTTTTTACCCTTTAAAGAAGGTCCCCATTTTATTTTAAAATATGCTGTTTCCTACAATTTTTAAATATTATTTTTTAATTTTTTTAGAAGAAGCATATCATTAGAGCTTTAATATGCTCACTAACAGTTTCCAGAGCAAAGATACAACTATTTTAAAAGTGGGTATAAAATTTTTAGGTTCGCTGTTGAATTAATACAGTTATAAAATATTGAATTCAGTATAAGCCCTGTAACACATAAAATTGAATGATTTTTTAACCTTTAAAAAAGATCTCTATTTCATTTTAAAATATATTGTTTCTTGCAGAAAGACCTTGTTTTTGCTACAAACACTGAAATGTTGGCAAATGCATCTCTAATCTGTATGTATCTGATTATTACTAGGCATAATCGGTTGCACTCTGATCCTTGGTGCCTATGTGGGTCTATAAAGTCATCGGGTAGATTTCAATGGTGATGTTTACCACCTCAACTAATTAACATGATATAAATTTTTATGCTTCCTCCTCAAATATAATACACTTTTTAAATTTTTGTTGATTTTTTTAGTTTCTGTGTATATCACATAGAACATCTTATTCAACTATACACCTACCTAGACATATATTTCTTGATCTGGTATATATAATTTGTCAGTATGTTGTTGGATTAATATGGTTCCCTCTGGTTTTTAAAACTAGCTAGACATTATTTATCTCTTGCATTGTCTAAACCCTCCATCATGGTTTCCCCAATTAAGGTGCCCCCATTTTCTCCCTTTCTCCATTAATGATACCTTTCTCCTATTGTCCTACCTCTCTTGAGACCTTTTTTCCCTTTATCCCCTAGGTTCTTTGTATACCATTCCCTCCCCGCTCCCTTAAACTAACCCAATTTTTATCCATATCTCCGTTATTAATGCCTGTTTCCTACTGTTCTTCTCTTTCAGGTTCTTTCTTTTCCTTTACCTCCCTGTTTCCTTTCCATTATCATCCATTTACCTGCAAATTTCATGATTTCATCTTCCTTTACTACTGAGTAAAACTCCATTGTATAAATGAACCACATTTTCATTATCCAATTGAGAATTGAGGGACACCTAGGTTGCTTCCATCTCTTAGCTACTGTGAAAAGAGCAGCAACAACATGGATGTACAAGTGTCTCTGCAATAAGATGAGTTCTTTGGTTATATGTCAAGAAGTGGTATAACTGGGTCAAATGGTAGGTTCATTTGTAATTTTTAAGAGTTCTCCACACTGCTTTCCATAAGGGTTGAACCAGTTTGCAGCCCCACCAGCAGTGGATGAGTGTTCCCCTTTCCCCACATCCTCTTCACCATTTGGTATATTTTGTTCTCTTGATCTTAGCCAGTCTGACTGGGGTAAGATGAAATCTTAAAGTGGTTTTAATTTGCATTTCCATAATTATTAGTGATGTTGATCATCTTTTTAAATCTGTCTTTTCTTTTATCTGGTTAGTTTGACTATCTCATACCCAGCTGTAACACACTTATTTGCCTTTTAACTCAAAAGTTTTAACAATGAATTTATATATTTGTCTCTACCATGACATTCATCCCTTTAAAGATACTGAACCAAATACTTGGGGACATGAAATAAGAGTAGCTCTTCTACTATGTGGCTATAGAGGACTGTCTATGAAAAGGATGAATCTGTCTCTCTCTAGGATTCACACTAAGGGGAGACAAGATGCATGCCTTTATTCCAGGTGGTATAATGGTCCTTGTTAGAAGGAGGTGGTCATGGTGGTCTAAATTTGGCATCATTTAGCATCATTCAGAGTTTTAGAGTCTGGAATGTGAGAGACATTAACCATAGATGGACAAAGACCAAAGACATAGAGAAAAATTAAAATAGTAAAAAAGGGACTACAGGAGCCTACAGATATGAGTGATGGTTAATTTTATTGATTGAATTTTCACATTTTTTTTTTTACTAGAGTATGATGTTTCAGTATCTTTTCTGGAAAAGGTGGGCAAATACCTCTGTTATATAATACTTTCTGGAATTCTGGACAAAACACACTGATTAAACATTTAAGGAGTAGGGGAGTACTTAAGAATGCCTTTACCTTTTGAGCAGAGGTATTTATCTGAAGTTGACACCTGGGGTATCTTTTGAAGAGAAAGTGTAAGTCTTCATTTGCTCTACTGTTTCCATGGGTCTCTTGTTTTTCATTTTTAGTGTTGTTTTTCATTATAAAATAGAGTTTAATCTTAGACAAGTGAGCTCAGTGAGGAAGATTGGAAGGAATGGAATTGGACAGATTGTCCATTTTGGATCAGTCAAACCTGAAAAATTATTTTATTGTTTTGGATACCTTTTTGTGATGGGTGTTTAAGACCATGTAAATGGCCACAGGTAAGCTCTCTGTTTTGTTAATATCATCTGTGACTCTCTTAGGAATGTAGGATAAACCCCTGGGCTACTCTAGTCTCTCCTCTAACAGTTGTGCTTTAGGCAGGGATGTGCCACCTGCTTACCATTGCAGCTTCCCCAGTCCCATTTTCTTGATGTTTCTGCAGAAGGATATACACTGGTTATAGCAAAATTTCTGGAGAAGCTGAGGCCTCTCTGATCAAGAGGACAGGTGACTTACCAGAGGGTTCCCATCATATTCTGGATCCTAGCCAACCATAAAGAGAAATGTCCAACCTATTGTTCATCTCTTCTGACATTCATATCCTCATTGCTACAGGCTACCTACCATTGGTTGTTGAAAATCCAGAGGGACAGTTTTACTAGTCTTGTAGTTTTAAGTTTTCTATAACATTTATATAAAGCTTAGACATAAAACCAAACAGTTTTAAATCAATCCTGCTTTTTGTTTGGATTCAGTTTCTTCAAGCTTAAAAGCATTTACATTGTCTTCTTTGATAATTTTCAATTTTTATGTTATTTTTCTCATTATTTCTAATAAGAATGCAGATCTCACTAAGGTCCATATTTTTCATTTATTCATTTCAATAATGATGATTTAGTTTTTCTTATTGCTTTATGTTTCAACAGTTTCATGAATACATACAATATATTGTTGATACAATTGTACCATGAGTGTAGCACACGCTGTGGTTGTTGTCTCTTCCACAAATGTTTTGTCTTATATTTTTTTCGAGGTATGTAATTACATTTCTCTTTCCCTGTTGAGCACAGCCTTGACTACATCACTTGTGGTCCACGATGTGAGTGGAAATTGATGATATATGATAGCAAAGGACACTATTGTTGTAGGGATGCTTTTATAAAATGGGCAGAATCTGGACTAATGACTTTTAATTAATCTTGCAATCAAAAAGCTACTGCAAAGAAAGAAACTGGGCCATGTGTCTTGTGAACTGAGAACATGATTCAATTTGCTCTCCCCACCCAAGATAATAAATAAATGTGGGTATGCTTCTGGACTATTTATTCAGGTATAACTGTAATGTTGGTATAGTAATTCTTCATATTATGATTTGAATGCTGTCAAGTATCTCTCAAGGATTCATGATAATTCAATGCTTGAGATACAAGTTGATGATATTGGGAAGTGTAAAAGGTCTTAGCTAATATGGTTATGGCAGGGCATCAGATATTTTCTTTGTGTGGACTCTTGGTAGTTCTTACGAGGTGTAAACATAACAACAAATCCTGGCTCCTGCTATCCTCTATTCTTGGTTTGCAATGTAATTTGCTTGTTTCCAAATTTCCTCCTGCCATTACTTTTATTGCACTGAGATGATTCAGTCACCATGTGGTCTTCATCATGGCCTTCAACATCATGTTATGTCCTTTGGACTTTTTGTCTTTCATATTGTGAGCTTAATAACTCTTTTCATCATGTGACCAATGCCCTTTAATTCCTGATAGTTATAGAAAACTGAATAATACAAAAACTAATTATTGTGTAAGCTGCAAATATAACAATCAAAATAAAGATAATAAAGGCACATGTTTATAAAGACTTCCAATTCTTAAAGCAATGCTATTCTTTAGATACTCATGAAAGTGCTTGTATAATAAGAGTTCTGTTGTTTGCTGAATTGAACCATTCACAGTTTTTCTCATGAAGATTATATTAATCTCCTTTCATCAGGGCTAATAATTTATAATCCTGTATTACAAGGATTTCATGTCTCCAAGAAGCTAAATATATAGCGTATCCCACTAATTCAGTGATGTCATTTAGCTTCCTATCATCCTTCGTTTTTATTCTGCAAAATGTCAGTGCTGAGCCTGACTTTTCAGGTGCCAGTTACTATAATAACAACCCTGGGAGGACACAGCTCTGAACTTATGAAAAGGTTCTGTCTCATCAGGCTCATCCTGCCCCTGTATTGTTGACATTCAAGGCTGTGGCGCACTGTGTTGTTCTCCTTCTGCCTGTCATTTCCAGTCAACAGAGGCATGTTCTCTTGTCTGTTCTGTGATGGAGTGTTGCCTCCAGAAACTCTCCCTGGGGGTAATTTGTCTTCTAAATTCTTCATAAGTATATAATACAATATGCATAAAAATAATTTAAATATATTTATGAATATTTAGATGAGGTCAGCACAGATAAAGAAGAAAAATCCTACTCTGAGTACATATGTGTATATAGAGAGATTTCGATCTTTGGAAAGTCATAGGCCCTCAGAAAGCACATAGGCAAATCAATAATCATATGTAGAGAGTTTATATTAAAAGTATAAAATGTCAAGTTCTTCATTCTAAAAGATGTAAAAATTTTCCAAAAATAAGAACCTCTACCCTTCTGCTTAACTTAGAGAAATTTACTATAGGTAAAAGTTTAAGAACCAGCCATTATTATACTATAAAGAAGGAAACTTTTTCAATAGAATCTTCCCTAATTATTTGAGGCCAGTTTGCCCTTTCCATCAATCTCACCATAATATATACATTTTGCTTTTGAGGTTTCTAAATATTTCCCTTTATTGACACATAGATTTTTTAAAATATTATTTTTTATTTTTTAGAAGAAGCATTTCATTACAGCTTTAACATACTCAATAACAATTTCCAGAGCAAAGACATATCTCTTTCAAAAGTGGCTATAATATTTTTAGGTTCACAGTTGAATTAATACTCATATTGAACAGTTATACAATATTGAACTCAGTATAAACCCTGGAAGACATAAAATTGAATGAGTTTTTAACCTTTAAAAAATATCTCTATTTCATTTTAAAATATACTGTTTCTTATAGAAATACTCATTATTTTTGCTAATAACACTTAGATTTTGGTGCATGCATCACTAATCTGTATGTATCTGATTATTACTAGTCATAGTCAATTGCACTTGGATCCTTGGCACCCGTGTTTGGATATAAAGTCATCGGGTAGATTTCAATGATAATGTTTATCACTTCTACTACTTCACATGACGTACATTTTTATGCTTCCTCCTCAATTATAACTCATTTTTTAATTTGTCAAATTTTTTGTGTGTATATCACACAGAACATCCCAACCAATCTTATTCATCTATATACCCACTTCCCAGATGGCACCTTCCCATAGTCCCATCCCTCCCTCACTAGAGTCCTTTTACTCTGTCTTCCCTGCTACTGTCTGCTGTGATGTTGGCACCCCCAGCTGTTTCCCAGTACTTGTCCATCCAGCGAATCTAGTCAGCCCATCTAGAGGTCTTTGTTTTAGGAAGGTCAGCTGTTCCTTATCTAGCAGCAATCAGTTGTCACTATTCCTTTAGATAAGATTGGGGTCTGCTGTATATGTTCCCAGTTTTATGCTGGCTTACTATCTGGGAGTACCTGGGTCACCCTGACCAACAACTCAAAAGAAGATATCTCCTATCTGGCTTTTTTTCTTGTTTGTTGCTTTTAGCTAAACATATGGACTCTAAGAATATTATATTGGCCCCTTTAATCTTTGAATATGTGGGAGCCTGCGAGCGACCCTGCAAAGATGACGCTAAGAGGCAGTGGGAGAGATGTGGCCTGACTTGTTTCGAAAGTCTTCAGACTGGGTGAGGGATACTTCCGCACTGCTGAGGAGTGCATAATCAGTGCATGATCATCCTTAAGATCCATGAAGTGCTGCCTTCCTGCTCGATTGACCTTTAAACTGATTGTACACCCTCAGGGGGGAGGGGGATTTCCAGATGCCTTTATAAGCTCTGATACACCAGCAAAAAATGAACTCCTGCTTGACAAGATTCCCTGTTGCTCTGATTGTCCTTGGAGTGGAGGTCTGGGGACAGCACACTTGCCTTTCCCTGACCTTACTGGCGGAGGGTTTCTCAGATCAGTCTGCAGGAAAAAGCGGAGCTCCTCAGGAGAACCCGGCAGGTTATAATTTCCTTTTTGGGAGTTTAAGGCCATACAGTTGGCCCAGGTAAACCAATTTATTTTTACTCCTAAGGCAGATTGAGGATCTATTCCTCAGGGGTCAGAAGTGTTTGGGAGGAGCCCCTGGCTCCTTTCTTTTACCAGCTCCGCCTATGTGAAGATAAGTCAAAAGTCCTTCTCAACCATGGGTGGCTTCACTTGGAAAAATGGAGGAAATGTTTCCTCTGTGTTGACCTTCCTCTTTGTAGACTGGACACTGGTTCAAGTCCGTCTTGTGGGGTCTCCACAGCCTCCGTGATTGAGAGGACAGGTGAATCACCACAGTTACAGGAAATTTTGAGAGTTGCTCATAGTCCAGTGGAACTAGTCACCCTAGGAGGGCAAGGAACAAAAACTGTCCTTTATGTCCCCCTGACCAAATTAGTATAGGCCTCAAAGAATGGCTGTTAAACATCCAAGAAGGTTAGTTCCACCAGTCTGGTACTTTTGATTACTGTGTGTCATGTCGATAAATCTTGGGCAAGATCAATTGTTCTCAGATAAACCTTACCTAGACATATATTTCTTGATCTGGTATGTATAATTTGTCAATAGGTTGTTGGGCTAATATGGTTCCCTCTGGTTTTTAAAACTAGCTAGGCATTATTTATCTCTTGTACTTTCTAACCCTTTCATCACGGTTTCCCCAATTAAGGTGCCCCCATTTATCCCATTTCTCCCTTAATAATATCTTTCTCCTGTGGTCCTACCTCTCTTGAGCTCTTTCTTTCCTTTTATCCCCTAGGTTCCTTGTATAACCTTCCCTCCCCTGTCCCTTCCAATAACCCAATTTGTATCCATATCTCCCTTACTAAGGCCTGTTTCTTACTGTGCTTCCCTTTCAGATTCGTTCTTTACCTTTAACTCCTTGGTTCATTTTCATTATCCTGGTTCCTCTAGTTATGTCTGGATACAAAATCACTTACCAGGATTTGTTGCTAGGATCCGCATATGGAGAGAACAAATGCCTTTTTTTTTTTTTTGAGTCTGTTACTTCATTTAGTATAACAGTTTCTAGTTCCATCCATGTACCTGCACATTTCATGATTTCATCTTCATTTACTGCTGAGTAAAACTCTATCATATAAATGAACCACATTTTCATTATCAACTCATCAGTTGAGGGACACTTAGGTTGCTTCCATCTCTTAGCTATTGTGAAAAGAGCAGCAACAAACATGGATGTACAAGTTTCTTGGCAAGAGGATGAGTTCTTTGGGTATATGCCAAGGAGTGCTACAACTGGGTCAAATGGTAGGATCATTTTTAGTTTTTAATAGTTCCCCACAGTACTTTCCATAGGGCTTGAACAAGTTTGCAGCCCCAAGTTTGCAGTGGATGAGCGTTACTCTTTCCCCACATCCTCTCCAACTTTTGGCATCATTTGTTCTCTTTATCTTAGCGAGTCTGACTGCGGTAAGATGAAATCTTAAAGTGGTTTTAATTTGCATTTCCCTAATTACTAGTGATTTTTGAACATCTTTTAAGATGCTTCTTAGCCATCTTTATTTCTTCTTTTGAGAAGTCTCTGTTCAGCTCCTTAGTTTTAATTTGTTAATTCCTTTCTTGATTGTTTTTTGAGTTTATCATATATTCTGGATGTTAAAACTGTGTCAGATGTGTCTCTGGTGAATATTTTCTCCCATTCTGTGGGTTTTCCCTTCACTTCCCTGGTTGCCTCCTCTGATGTGCAGAAGCTTTCTAGTTTAAAGAGGTGTCATTTGTTAATTCTTGCCCTTGTTTCCTGAGCAATTGATGTCCAGTTTTGAAAATCCTTTCCTACACCTATATCTTGTAGGTTTTTCCCAATGTTTTCTTCTCACAGTTTCAAAGTTTCAGGCTCTACATTGAGTTCTTTGATCCATTTGGAATTGACTTTTGTGCATGGTGAAAGATAGGGGTTTAATTTCATTCTTCTACAGGTGGAGATCCAGTTTCACCAGCAACATTTGCTGAACATGCTGTCTTTTCTCCAGTGAATGTTCTTGGCCCCTTTGTCAAATATCAGGTGGCTGAAATTGCATTTACTCATATTTGGGTCTTCAATTTTGTTAGATTGATCTATGGGTCAATTTTTGTGCCAGTACCATGTTGTTTTTATGATGATAGCTTTGAAATACATTTTTAAATCTGGTATAGTAATCTCCCCAGCATTGCTCTTAGGGCTCAGGGTTGTTTTGGCTACTGAGGTCTTTTGTGCTTCCATATTTATCTTAGGATTTTTTTTCCAATTCTGTGAGAAATGTCATGGGGGTTCTGATTGGCATTGCACTGAATTTATAAATGGCTTTTGGTAGGATGGTCATTTTCACAATATTAATTCTTCCAATCCATGAGCATGGAAGGTCCTTCCATCTTCTGATATCTTCCTCCATCTCTTTCTTTAAAGTTTTAAACTTTTCATTGTAGAGTTTTAATGTCTTTGGTTAGGTTTATTCTGAGATTTTTTATTTTTATTTTTTTGTGGCTATTGTAAAGGGGAATGTTTCCACGTACTCTTTCTCTGAATGCTTGTTATTTGTACATAGAAAGACTACAGTGTTTTGTAGATTTATTTTGTAACCTGCCACTTTTCTGAACATGTTAATAAGTTCTATGAGTTTTATAGTGGAATTTTTGGGGTATCTTATATATAATATATCATCTGCAAAAAGGGATAATTCGATCTCTTCTTTTCCAATTATTATTCCTTTAATTTCCTTCTCTTGTCTTATTG
>NW_008348573.1:261052-285219 GCF_000622305.1 Nannospalax galili | reverse complement strand
TGGAGATAGTGGACAGCCTTGTCTGGTTCCTGATTTCAATGGAAATGCTTCCAGTTTTTCTCCATTTAGAATGATGTTGGCTGTGGGTTAATTTTGTTGAGGTATGTTTCCTCCAGTCCAGTTCTCTCTAGGACTTTGAACATAAATGCATGATGAATTTTTCAAAGGCCTTCTCTGCATCTATTGAGATGACCATGTGGTTCTTGTCTTTGAGCCCATTTACATGATTTATGATGTTTCCTATACATTATATGTATATATGGGAGAAAATATATATATAGTAAAGAAAGAGCTACTTTATAGTAGAGGGTCAATGCCCCTAGCAGATGCCAGAGGTTAGCAAATAAAAAGTCCAATGGAAAAATGGACTCCTTATTTTGGAGTCATTGACCAAAGATTTCCCATTGATTCTCAAACAATACCGGATATTGTTATTGCCGTTGGTTGCTCTATGTATATATGGGAGAAAATATATATATAGTAAAGAAAGAGCTACTTTATAGTAGAGGGTCAATGCCCCTAGCAGATGCCAGAGGTTAGCAAATAAAAAGTCCAATGGAAAAATGGACTCCTTATTTTGGAGTCATTGACCAAAGATTTCCCATTGATTCTCAAACAATACCGGATATTGTTATTGCCGTTGGTTGCTCTCCAGAAGCTGATGGTAAGTCCTTATGCTGAAGACACTACATATGTGAGTCATGAGACAAATATGTGGAAATAAAGCTGATGTTGAAATTTCATCTTTAATGTCTAGCTTCCATAGTATTATAGTGGAAGAAATAATCATCAGCCTTTCCCATCTCTGAACCCTGAGAGCTACAATAATGACTGACTTGCCAAAATATGCCCACCAGTACAGTAATGTAACCACCGACCTTATGATTAAATTTAAGGAACACTTCACAGTTTGGATACCATAGCTGGCACTGTTATTGAGGTCATGAACCTGTGCCTAGACAGGTCACAGGCCATAGGTGAGATCATATCACTATTATACATCTACATGGGCATAGTATTAAGCTAATTCTTAGTGACTTATTGTTGGATGCATAGATCAATGTTTCTCTCAACTCTCACCAGTGAAGCTTCCTCTTGAAGCAAATGGTGATTAATACAGAGACTACAGCATAAATGAGATGTCCATCTCACATCCTTTTCTTCCAAGGTTCAGGTATCATGGTGGAAGCAGAGGCTGGAAGAGTGTAAGTTCCAAAGGTGATAGAGGTGGCAGATGAATACAAGGAAACCACATTTTCCAGACAGAACAGAGAAATACATAAATGAACACAGCACTTGTTAGAGAATGCACAATACATGCTCAAGCCCAAGTGAGAATGTAAGCATGAAGCCTCAGCCCTAGCTGAGGTACTATTTGCGATTGATAGCTGCTGGGAAAGGGAGAATACATTTATTTTAAAGATTAATCTGTAAAGGTTAAACAACATCTGGTAAGCTGACCAGGATCCAGGGATGGACCCACATCCAAGAGCATTTGGCAAAGTCACATTAGACTCCATAGACGTTAAATTATAATGGAGGACATGATGCCGGGTGGACTACATAAGTGGGAGTGGAGCTGTAACTAAATGGGAGAGGGTGCCTGGAAGTGATCAAAATACATCACATGAAATTCTCAAAGAATCAGTACAAGTGGTATTATAAATATAGAATATCTATAAATATTTTATAACATAGAAGATGATTTCATGTTATTAATAGAAGTTGATTTACCTTATTACAATTGTATTCATTGGCACAAGAAAATGTATTAATATTTTAATTGAATAAAACAGAATAAAAATTTCCACATTCTTTATAGACACATGAAAGTAGAGAAGGGACTACAAGGGAACAGGAACCATCCCTGCATATCTGGAATAAAGCCAACTTGATCATGGTGGATGATCTCTTTGATGTGTATCTGTATGCTGTTTGTATCTTGCTGAAAAATTTTGCATCTATGCTCATTAAGGATATGGGTCTATAGTTTTCTTTTTTATTTTATTTTATTTTATTTTTCAGAGCTGAGGACCAAACCCAGGGCCTGTGCTTGTTAGGCAAGCACTCTACCACCGAGCTAAATCCCTAACCCTCCCGTTTTCTTTTTTGTATGTACCTTTACCTGGCTTTGGTATTAGTGTGAAGCTGGCTTCATAGAAGGAATTTGGAAGTTCTCCCTCCCTTTCTATGTTTTTTGAATAAATTAAGTAGTATTGGATGTAGATCTTCATTAAATGTCTGGTAAAATTCTGCTGTAAATCCTTCTGGTCCTGGACTGTTTTTAGCTGGGAGGTTTTGTAATCCTGTTTCAATTTCTTTTTGTGTTATGGGTCTGTTTAAGACGTTAATCTCTACTTTGTTTAGTTTTGGTGGCTCCCATGACTTTAGGTGCCTGTCTATTTCTTTTAGGTTTTCAAATTTAGTAGCATATAGGATTTTAAAGTATTCCCTTATAATGTTCTGGATCTTTTTTGTGCCTGTTTTGATGTTTCCCCTTTTATCTCTTATTTTGTTGATTTGGAGGTGCTCTTTCATTTTGGTTAACTGTGCTGTCCATCTTGTTTATCTTTTCAAAGAACAAGCTTTTGGATTCATTGATTCTTTATATTGTTTTCTTTGTTTTGATTTCATTAATTTCTACTCTGATATTTATTTCTTCTTGCCTGCTGGGTTTGGGTTTCATTTGTTGTTTCTTTTCAAGTGTCTTGAGGGGTAATGTTAAGCCATTTATTTGTGTTCTTTCTGATTTTTTGAATGTGGACAATTAGAGCTATAAACTTCCCTCTAAGGACTGTTTTCAGTGTGTCCCAGAGTTTTTGGTTTTTGTTGTGTTGTATTGTTCTTTTCATTTAGTTCCAGGAATACTTTTAATTCTTTCTTAATTTTTCCTTTGACCCAGTCATCATTCAGGAGTATGCTGTTTAATTTCCATGTGTTCACGTGGTTACTAGGACTTCTTCTGGTGTTGATTTTAAGCTTTATTGCATTGTGGTCTGATAGAATGCATGGAATTATTTCAATCTTTTTGTATTTGTTGAGATTTGTTTTGTGACCCAGTATATGGTCAGTTTTGGAGAATGTTCCATGGGGTGCGGAATAGAAAGTATATCCTTTGGTGCTTTGGTAGAATACTCGGTAGATGTCTGTTAGGTCCATTTGATGTATGGTATTGTTTAATTCAGATGTCTGTCTGTTAACTCTCTGTACTGTTGACCTATCTAATGGAGAAAGACAGCAGGGTATTTAAATCCCCTACTATTAATGATTTGGGATTAACCTGGGTCTTAATGTCCTGTAGTACTTATTTTATGAAGTTTGGTGCACCAGAGTTTGGTGAATATATGTTCATGATTGCAGTATCTTCTTGGTTTATTTTCCTTTCATCAGAATGAAGTGGCTTACTTTGTCTCTTGTGATTAGTTTTAGTTTAAATTCTATTTTGTCAGATACTAGAATTGCAATGCGAGCTTTTTTCTTAGTACCATTCACTTGGTATATTTTTTCCATCCTTTAACCTTAAGGTAGTGCCTATCATTGAAAGTGAGATGAGTTTCTTTCAGACAACAAAAGGATGGGTTTTCTTTATTAACCCATTCACCTAGTCTGTGTCTTTTGACTGGGGAGTTTATTCCATTTATATTTAAAGTTATTAATGAAAGATGTATATTAAACCCTGTCATTTTTATTTATGTTCACCTTCTTGATATAGCTGTGCATTTCCAAAGTTATACCTGCATTGAATTTCTTTCCAGAATCCCTTGTGTATAGTCATTCCCTTCTTCAGCTTTTTGTATTGCTTCATTTACTCTCTCAAGGGCTGGTTTTGTGGACATTAATTCTTTCAGCCTATTTATGTCATGGAGGATTTTTCTTTCCATTTCGACTATAATGGACATTTTGGCTGGGTAAGGTAATTTGCGTTGGCATCTGTGGTCATTTAGAGCTGGGAAAACCTTGGTCCAGGCTCTTTTGGCCTTCATAGTTTGCACTGAAAACTCAGCTGTAATCACTGATGGGTTTTCTTTTATATATGAGTTGTTTTCTTTTGCAGCTTTCAGTATTTTCTCTTTGTTCTGTACTTTTAGTGTTTTTACTATGATATTCCATGGACAGTTTCTTTTCTGGTCCTGTCTATTTTGTGTTCTATATGCTTCTTGTATTTGTATGGTCATATCTTTAATTTTGGGAAATTTTCTTCTACAATCATTTTGAATATCTGGTCCATACCATTATTTTGAGATTCTTCTCCTTCCTATATGCTTATGTTTCCTAAGTTTGGTCTTTTTATGGTGTCACACAATTCTTGCATATTCTTTTCTTGTGTTTTCTTAAATTTTTTCAATATCTTTTCTTGAGTGGTCTAATTCATCCACTTTATCTTCCAGCCTTGATATTGTTTTCCGTTTCATTCATCCTATTGGTGAGGCTTTCTGCTGTTGTTTCTAATTGGCTAACTGAGTGTTTCACTTCCTTCTTCATTTCAGCCTGAGTATTCTTCAATATTTCTAATTCTTCTAAATTCATTCAGAAGTTTATTCCCTGTATTCCTTCAGTTCTTTGATTTCTTTGTTTGTGTGTTCCTTAAATTTACTGAATTCTTTAATCATGTTTATGATTGTTTTTTTGAGATCCATGTCCTGTGGTATCTCTAGGGGTTTTTTATTGACTCTTCTCCAGGGCTATTAGTATTTTGTGGGGATATGTTATTTTTGTTTTTCATGTTATTATTTTTCTCTGTGACTTTGACTTGTGAATTTCTTTTGTAGTTTCTGATTCTTGTGTGAGACTCAAGCCTTCAAGTTTAGGTCTGCTTCTTTTTGTAAACTTTATGTGACTTTGTGGTTTGCTTATTGCGTATGAAAAGCTGGATGGTCTAGGTTTCCGGTTCTTTTGATTTTATATTGGAGTGGCCACAAAGCTTTCATCTTCAGGAGTTCCCACAGAGGCCCAAGTCAGATGAGGATAAGATGATCTCAGGCTTTCTTCTGAGGTCTAGATCCCTCCAGAAAAGATGTTGTCCTCAGGAATTTGGGGGCTAGACTGGCCTGGGAGCAGTGCCCAGGAAACTGCTGGTCTCGGGCAGCTGGTGGCCATGCCACCCAGGGAAGCCGAGACAGGTGAGAAAGGGTCCTGGCTCAGAGGGCTCCTGGGGACCACAAGAAGGAACTGGTTTGGTCTGGATGAAAGGATCAGGAAGCAGTGGTGGCTCTGAGCCAAGCAGTCAGCACCAGTGTCTGGGGTGCCAAGACAAGAATTGGGCCAGTACCCAGGCTTGGAGGAGAGATGGGGTGTGGGAGGTGGGAGGATGAAAGAGGCTGGGGGAATCAAGGAGGTATGGGCTCCGCTGGACTTACCTAGGAGAGTGACACATAGATTTTTTTTAATAATCAATTTCTTTTTTATATTTTTCCTTTTTAACTGAAATTTGTTTCCCCAAATTACCAGTGTGGATTTATCCACTGGAGGCTAGTTAACCTACCAAGAGTCACACCTTTGAAAGAGACTGACTCCCTCATACCAGGCAGTTGGGGGTTTCTGACCAACTTCCTCATGTCTCTCTTGGAATTTTGTCTGTCTTGAGCTTACATGGCATTTATGCATGCTATTATCATTGTTGTGACCTCACATGAGTAACTGTCCAGCTGTGTGTAAAACTCTTTGTGGTGATCTACCACTTCTGGCTCTTACAATCCCTTTGCCCCCTCTTCTTTAATGGTCTGTGAGCTTTTGGCAGCAGAACTATGATGTAGGAATCCAGCTCGTTGATAATAAGTCTGCATTCTCTTAATTTTAATGTGTTGGCCAGTTATGGATTTCTGCAACTGAGATTCTTTAATAGCAGGATAGTTGTCCCTGACAACAAATTTGTGGATGGTGACTTTGAGATTCTAAGCAATCAAGTAGAGATATTACTTTGAATCTTAAATAATTATAAACTCTTTATTAAATGAGAGACAATCTCTCTCTTTTATTTTTATTGTTCCTTTCATTCTTATTTAAAAGATAAAATCCTAAGCTATTTGAGGTCCATTTGATAACAATATAGAAGTTCATTTTATCTTTTAAAATAGTGGAATTCTGAGTTACATGCTTGATTTGATAACCTTAAAAAGTGCTGTAACTTCTTAGGCCCTCTAAGCAATTGATTTGCAAGTGAATTCTCAAAGTACATAAGGCTGACCACAGACTGTGTAATGCCTGATATTGAAGCAATTGGCAAATAGATGCTGACTTAAAAAATGAGTGAATAATTTATGGATTATGTGGGTTTATGGAAACTCTTATAGAGTATTAGATTGTGCTCTATATACAGGATAGTCATCAAAAAGTGCCCAATGTTGACTAACTTATAAGAATTACATGATAAGAAAATTTGGACCATAAACTGACAACAAACCAAAAAATATTTAAATTTCCAGGCCAGATTTATTTTCCTTTCATTTAATATAAGGATATCAACCTTTCATTAGGGAATGCAAGACCTTCCAGTCCATGGTTCCTTTATTATCATGGTGATCTTCAAAGTCCAGTATGGTTGCTAGATCAGCTCTATTTTCACATTCAATTCCAGACAGTTAGAAAAGAATGTGCAAACATAGACTGAGTCCCTTTTAAGAATACGTCTTGGAGTAATTATGAAGTTCTCCTTCTGTATCATTGATCAAATGTGAGCATACCTCCTCTTTTATATGGAGAATGATCCCAGAGAACCATGCTTTTGGGTTTGGATGAGTGAGTTTATTAAGTATGTAAAGAGCAAAAGTAAAAGAATGCAATAATAGGTTACAGATAACTAGCAGGATTTCAGATCAAGCAGTTACATCATATAGAAGGACAGAGTAGAAAAGCTCCATGGAAACAGTGGCTGGAGTCCTTAAGAGAGAAAGCAGGTCTGGTGTTGACTATTTCCCCTTAGATGAGATTTTTTAAAACCTTTTAAAACATTGATACTTGAGGGAAGCATGTACACTATGATGTGTGGAAGTCAGAGGACAGAAATGGTTCTCTCCATCAATTCTCTGGGTTAGGGGGATCAAACTGAGATCATTAGGCTTAGTGGCAAGTTCCTTTACCAACTGAAACATCTTGCCTGTTTCTCACATGAGACTTTTAGTTAGTTACACTACCACAGGCATTTTTATATTATGAGATAAACAGTAGCTAGATCTTAAGTTTTAGGAAGGCACCAGGCAGTCCTGGGACTGATTTACCTTTTCACTGCTTTTAAGGACACAGTGTTTTTATTCAAATAATTCACTTTTTTCCCCTAAAGCAAATGATTGTTTTTCCTTTTTTTTTTTGGTCTTTTTCTTTGTCACAGAGGAAGGCATTGTTCATCCTCAGAGAAAGTTCTTGAGGACTCATTGAGACAAAAATGTTTGGGTCTGAAATGGGGCCTGGGAGTCCTCTGCTCCTAAAGTCAGATTTTCAGTAAGCTCATAGAACACATGAAAATTTACTGACATTTTATTTTACCTTTGTTTCTTAAATTGTTCTCATGTGGTTGCAGAATGCTAAGGGGAATGCAACTAAGAGGTGAAGGCAACAACATGGTTATAATATCAATACAAGTACAATCATGAGAGACATTATTAGGTCACACATATGTATTTTCCAATCAAAGTCTTGAGGAATATTTTATTAACTTTATTTTGTAAATCTGAGGTCAATACAGAACTCTTTCCAGAATCACCAGTTAAGACCAAAACAAGTGAGTAGAAATCCTCTGTATCCCAAATGATTTTATAGCAGTTGATAATCAATAGCAGCTCTGTTTTCTAGTATAACTTAGTCCAACTCAGTTAATTTTGATTTATAGTGGCTAGAACTAAGTCATTACTGTTCACTACTTTAACTGGTGAGGCATGCTAATTTTGATATTTTATTTTGTAACCCTATCGTGAACCCTGGAATGCTTAGCAAAGACTCAGCTAGTATCATAGTAGTTGAAGCAGTGAAAGAGTAAAGTTATCATTACAAAGAGGACACCTAGCATGAAAAGCAGTAGTTCTTTATTATAAGAGCCCCACATTTCCTGTCACAGACATGCCCATATGTCTCATTCATATAAATTCATAGACATGTTAGATCAATACAGAAACAATTCAAGGGAAACAGACTGGATATACAGCTTGGGCAGAACTGATATTGTACTGTTAATAGAATTATAATATGTTGATATAGTGGTACCATTAATGTAAAAACAATGCTGTGTAATAGTATCTAATACTGGCAAGGTCCTTAAGCATCCAGAAGATAGCATTAAGACATGACAGTTTCCATAGATACTATCATTTCTATTAGTTTATTTTGTAACTTTTTAAAGGACTATAACTAGTATGAACACAAAAGTTGATTGATTTAACACATTTTGATCCAAATGTAACCAGACATTTTTTAATTGTAAGTTTGCGTGATTAGACTACAGTACAATATGCATCTTAATACTTCCGTAAATGGTGTCTGTGATCACATCATTCACCCTTCCACAACACACACACACACACACACACACACACACACACACACAACACACACATCACATCACACTACACGTCCATGCATATATGGTAGGTTAAGTCCCCATTTTGTAAGAAAGCAGTGTTGGCAAGCCAGATGGTAAAATTATGAGTATTTTGGGTTTGGGGTGGATTGGTCAGTTATGCTCTAGTTAGCCTGATAAAATTCCCCAGTTAACTCCTTCTTCCAAACCACTGGACTGAGGGGAGTACCACAGTAGATCTGGGAATGAAGAATCAGCAGAGGAAGAATTATAGTGAATTGTTCAATATAGATCAAGCAGTGCTTAGTAGGACTCATGACAAAATGCAAAACAGATAGATAATCTAGGATTCACATGAACACACATGATTAATGGGTGTATGATACAATTGACCATTTCTTGGTTAAATTACCATTATTGCTTTATCTTGACATTGTGCCACAATTCTTGCACCATGAAGAGTAAGTTGATTTTGCTTCCAACATTTAAAGTATTGTCTGACACATGGTCTGTCCTCTCACATTGTTAGCATTTCTCGAGGCTTTCTTTGTTGTACCTTAACTTTATCAAATATTGAGACCGCAAATTGAACTATTTTGTGATATATTTGGATTAGCGGGTCCTGGGCTCCAAAATTATGAAAAATAATTTTACTCTACCTTTGATAGTCTGGGCCTATTACTCATTTTGGTATTTGAATTCTCATTAACCTTCTGATGATCAGGCAAAAAGATCTTGGAGATAATTGCACATCAAGGCTGGTAGAGACAGCAAGAGTACAGGTTCTCCTTGATATTAAAGAATGGAATACAAATCCAGTTCCACTGAGTCAAGAGTTGCCCAAAAGGGTACTAGAGCAGGAACCTTATTTATTCAATTCATTAGAGTCATTCATTGATCTTAAAAATATAAAAATTTATAATGTATGTATGCATGTTTTTACCTGAGCTTATGTACAGTATGTATGTGAAGGTGCCCTAGAAGAGTAGGGGGTGTAGACTATTCTGAAACTGGAGCTAGAGCCAGCTGTGAGCTGTCTGATGTGGTTGTTTGTAAGCAAAAATGGGTCCTCTGTAGGGGCAGAAAGTATCCTTAACTACTGAGCCAGCTTGCCAGCCTCAGTCTTTTATATATAGCTATAATTTGAAAGTTGGGAGACATCCTTCACATTAGTTGTATTAAATATTGCCTCATTGATCTATTATTTAGAATCTATACAACTTTCATTAAATTATATTTCCTCTTATAAAATGAGCCTTGTCTTGTTTAAATTGTTTCTTCAGTCTTTTATCCATTCTTTATATTAAATCCAGAGCTGTGGATGACATAGCACATGATAAATGCACTTTATACTATCAGTTCTAGCAAACACTTCTGTCAAGGTATGTTTGAAGTGGGTTCTTATTTCACTTTGGATTTTACAGGGACACATCTGACAGAGGTTTAACATACAGAATATATAAAGAACTCAATAAACAAAAATCGAGAAATAAAATGACCCAATTAAAAGATGGGATAAAGATCTAAACAGAGAATTCTCAAAGGAAGAAATAAAGATAGCTAAGAAACATCTCAAAAAGTGTGCAACATCATTAATAATTAGGAAAACACAATGCAAATTAAAACCTCCCTAAGGTTTCACCTTACCTAATCAGACTGTCTAGGATCAAGAGAACAAATGATACCAAATGCTGGCGAAGACGTGAAGAGAGGAGAACACTCATTCACTGCTGATGGGATTGCAAACTCGTAAAACCCCTGTGGAAAACAGTGTGGAGAACTCTAAAAAATTAAAAATGAACCTACCACATAACCCAGTTATACTACTCTTTGGCATATTCCCAAAGGATTCATTCTATTATAGAGACCTTTGTACAACCATGTTTGTTGCTGCTCTTTTCACAATAGCTAAGAGATTGAAGCAATCTACATACCCCTCAACTAATGAGGGTTAGTAAAAATGTGGTAAATTTACACAATGGAGTTCTATTCAGCAGTAAAAAAGACACAATAATGAAATTTGCAGGTAAATGGATGGATCTAGAAACTGTTAATGCTAAGTGAAATAACAGACTCAGAAAAACAAAAGATATATGTTCATCCTCATTTGTGGATCCTAGCACCAAATCCTTTTATAGTCCGTGTTCTTTTACTAAAATGATGCTGTACAGCAGTCTCTTCTGTGTGAAATAACTACCATCATCATGGCTTCAGCTGTGCCTGATTGCTAAACATTGTCACAGTGGGGCTTGTTGACGGTTGTGCTCCTTCTTTAAAGGAGGGGTAAGCAGGGTCATTGGACCCTCACCAGAGTATCCAGCCACTCTTCCTATCCAACTGTATGTAATTTGGCCCTAATCACACATGGTCTCCTGCATTTGGGGAGGACTAAATTATACAATCTGGGGAAGGCTAGGAAGAGAAGGATTGATCCATGCCAGGTAAAGGCTTTCCAGTGTGCATACATCCAGGTCACTCACATACCTCAGCAACCCTTCAGTCATCTCTGTAAGTAAGGTCTGTAAATTCATTGGTTGCCCCAGGAAAACTTTTTTTATTCTTATGCTATACCCATGAGTATTCTGCCTTTCTGTATGTATACCACATGCATAAGATGCTCACAGAGGCCAAAAGAGGACATTAGAGATGGAGTAACTGGAGATACAGAAGGTTATTAGCCACCATATTGAACTGAATCCTGAATTCTCTGTAAGAGCAGCTAGTACTTTTAAGCACTAAGCCATCTCTCTAGCCACAGCAGTATAATTTCTTGAGGTCAAATGATAATCTGGAGAGTACACCCACATAGACACATAATTATATTCTCAGAGTAGGTATTACTGTCACACAGCTGTATTGGCAATTTGGGGATTAAGTCAAAGTATCCTCCTAATAAAATCACCCAATTTGACCTGATAATAACTTTCCACTAAGTATGCTCTTTCCAGTGTTGCAGAATATTGAGTCTCTGCTTCTGCTGGCAGGGTGGGTATGGGAGGGACAGTCTTTGTTTTACTATCCCAGGTGATGTGTGTTCCATGGCACTGTGTCCATCTGTGAGTTTCATGTTCTCTCAGATGTGTAGATCTTTTGTGTGCTCATTACTCTATTCCTTGGATAGAGGAATCATACACATTAGATGAGAGTTTGACTAAAGAGTTTGGTACCTGGTTGAATGTTTGTTCAATGGAGTTAAGCATCCTCTAAATATCAACATGAAATACAGTATTTGTCAGAGCTAGAGAGATGACTCAGCAGGTAAGAACACTGGCTATTCTTACAGAAGACCAAGGTTTGAATCCCAGCACCCACATGACAGCTAAAATCTCCCAGTCAGCCTCTTCTGTCCCCCGCAGGCATTGTACAACATGGGTGCACTTACCTACATGCAGGCAATACACAACTACATGTAAAAAAAATTATAAAATATTTTTTAAAAAAAGAAATACAGTATTTGCCATGGATTCAGAAACCAAGGCAAATATCCTCCCATACATGTTCCCTTATATTTCTTTGCCACTTTTGGTCCACAGCTGTTTTGCCTTTGGACCATTAAAATGGCAATTTAATTTGCCACAGGCCATGAAATGTTATGGTATTTTCATGAGTATTTCACTCAGTTTGGAGAAAATACCGTATACAATTGTATATATTGATCACTCATACCTTCCCTTTGTATTTGTGTAGTTTTTATAATTTAGATTGTAAGACAAACTTTCTAAAAGTGTACTCCATTGATTCTCTGAGTAGCCGTATCCATAAGCTATACATGGGTCTGAGATCCAGCAGACAACTGATCATGTGTTTTCTCCAACTTAATTGGTGACTTACCACGATATACAAACTTGTAGGGGAATCAGTGTTTGCTGGTAAATGCTACTAATTCTTTTATGTATCAATAAGGCTCCTTAGGCCTTTGCTCTGTCTTGTATCTATTACTGGAATCTTGTGCAGTAGTATACAATAATAATGAAATATGATTCCTTCTGCTTGATACAATTTGTTAAAACATTCTATTCAATTTTCAGTTCAGTTATTGTATTATTCAGCTCTATTATTTCTTCTTAGATTTTTGGTAGGTTATGATCTCTGTTAAAATTGTCATTTTATCCTTCAATTTCTGCCTTGTGGTGATCTCTATTACTGTTATTTTAAATTCATTATCAAGCAAACCATATGTTATCATTTAATAGCTATTTTTAGGTGTATCTCCTTTTTTCCTTTGGGAAATATTTTCCTCCATCTTCATTTATTTTTACTGTCTTCTCTTCTTTACATAGAGGAAATAATAATTTCCCCTTGTTTTGTCTCACCTCATATCAGAGCTGAACTTCAAGTCTCATCAGCCAAAGCCCCCAAGAGTTTCTGCAATGTTTTCTTTCTCCAGATTCCCATTTTAGGTCTAGTAATTCCTTAAAAGTTAATGATATTCCAAGTTTTTCAAACCCCTCAAGACAGAGAAGATAGAATACAGTCCTTTGTGAAACAGCTGATAAAATAGAATTGCTATGTATCAACCTAGCTTCTTTCTTCTTCAGTGGTAAACTTGAGGCTTACATTTGTCTTCCACTCACTACGTACTGTGTATGTAGTGACACATGTCTACATTGTAGTGACACATGTCTACATTGTCTTTTAGATAACACATTCTATTATCTCCATGATAGAGGCAGATGTCAGTACTCGGTGAATCATGAATGGTATTCTGACTCTGAATCAAGCCCAGAGCAGGGCAGCTGCCGAACTGCACACACACCCATTCAGGATCTCAGAGGACTACTAATTGCCTGCCCCATCAGCTTCCAGATGCAGTCTAGTTAACAGCTTGATAGATAGGAAACAGCTGGAAGGAATGGAACACGAAGCATGTACTCAGTCCTCTTCCAGTTAGAAACTAGTTGCCAGATGATTTGACTGCTTGCTCTGAGTTGAGCTGCGAGACACTCGCTGATAATGAGTGCACATATGATTCATGTCAGGTTTTTGTTCTTTTCTGGAACAGGAAAATGATGAACCTTGTCACTCCTTAGAACTATGTAATCTAGAAGTCGGTCTCTTGAAGGCAATTTTGATAACTGGGCTACCCAAGAGTAAACTAAGTAATTCCAGGAAGATGATTGGAGCAAGCTGGGTTGGGAGAGTGGGATCTTTGTGTGTTTACATATCTGTTTAGACCAGAAAAGTTCTTACTGATTCCTTGCCTGATGATGCTTCAAGATAAAGCCAAAGAAAGAAGTCAAGCTAGGACAGAACCTACTGTAGTGTCTTGTCAACTCTTTCAAGAGAAATTAGGAACTGGACATTATTGTCTGTTAGTGTTTTACTGAAATGGGAGAGATTGTGGCAAAAATGCTCACTTATACATTTAAGGTTGTCTTTTAATTGCTAAACTCCTAGGTGATATAGAAACCTGTCCCCTAAATGAGATATAAGATCCATGGCCCAAACCAATGAATCCTCAGAGAGATGCTGGGAGTTTGTGATTGTTTTTTTAATTGTAGAGTTTTGATGGCACCGTTGATTCTTAGCTTTCCTATCTGAATATGTAGACAATTTTTAAATTATGTCATCAATAGGGATCTCTCAACCATTTCCTGAATTTCTCATAAAGGGAGTTTTATCTGTGTTTAGATTTTTATTTCCTTTGTCTGTGAAAAGAGGCAAAGTCTGGAACTTCCTAGTTGACTATTTGTAGATGTTTCTTTCCTTTTCCTGATTTTTTTTCAGGTAGTAAATCAATCTTTTCTGTTCTTCCACAAAGATTGTCAAACGTTTCTCCATAATTACCTGTAGATCTGCTGACATATGTAGACACACACACACACACACACACACACACACACACACACACACACACTGCCACCACCACCATAGTGCCTTTTGTTAATCCCATAAAATGATTTGTTCACTCCTTGACAAAGGATATTTATTAATTGAGGAGAATAGTGTTTAAGCATAAGAGATAACTGGATGGCTTTAATCAGAGTTTCCTTACTCTGTCTTACTCTGGATACTTCAAAACTGATTAATGGTTTCAGAGGGAGCTCCAAGCTCTAGGCTGCTTTATGACAAAGATTGAAAAAAAAATAACCTTATGTTTTTCCTACTTCCCACTCCAACATTTTGTTATTTGAGTATCTGAAATAAGAGTTATCTTTCTGTAAGCTTAATTGCACACTGAAGTTATTTTAAAAAGGCATATTTAAGTTTCTGAATAGAAAGTAGGCATAAAATCCACCTCTTTTTCTGGCACAAAGATTAAAATGTGTCTAAATATTACCCTCTCAGAAATTATTCATTAAATGATTTCTACATTTTTACTCTAATTCATCTAATCCTTTTCATTTAAAGGGATTAAAAATACCACCCCTTTCTTCTCCACTTTCAACCCACATAGCCTTCACCTTCTTGTTTGTGAATTGCATATTGTGGGCCGCACACTATGCTAGGTGTCGTGGACATAAAGAAATACAAAGTTCTTGCCCTGAAGGAGCTAATATTTTCATGAGAATTCAGAGGTGTATGTGGATTAAATGTAAAACTGCATCTTAGCTGTAATGATGAAGGTACTGCTATTTTACTTAAATGGCATAAAATATAAAGGGTTTGATGTTTCCAGGGGTATGGTGAATTGTTATGATATACAGTGGTGTTTTCTCTTTTTTTGTTCCACTTTGTAATGGTAAGAGTAATGATGTCTATTGGGTACCATCTAGTGGACCAAATGGCCACGCTTTATGCTAACCTTACTATTAATACTAGGTATTGCATACACATTGACAGTTAAGCTGTAAGTAGGAATACAAGGATCAATGGGTAAAGAAAGAGATGATAGAGATAGAGATGACAGAGATAGACGAGAGAGAGA
Organism: Nannospalax galili; assembly: GCF_000622305.1. Lineage (NCBI taxonomy): Eukaryota > Metazoa > Chordata > Mammalia > Rodentia > Spalacidae > Nannospalax > Nannospalax galili. The sequence goes on along the minus strand of NW_008348573.1, from coordinate 269,845 downwards.
GAGAGAGAAAGAGAGAGAGAGAGAGAGAGAGAGAGAGAGAGAGAGAGAGAGAATTTAACACTTTGCAGCACGATGTAAATTCTAGTTGGGAATAGAAGAATGTATTTGACTGCAAGTACTTCCAAAAATCTCTTTTATGAATGAGTTTAAATTAGTGGACAGCAAATTAAAAATTAAATGTTTTGGATTCAGTGGTTATATTAAAGAAACTACAGTTTGAGGAATCTTCTATTATCTCTATTTATGGTATGACATTGCCTCCAACCTCTCCTGAGCTGCAGGACCATATGGGGAGGAAGCAGGACCAGAAAGCATCTCCTTGAGTATGTCATTTGTAGATAGTTGTCTATTACTCTGAACCAAAGTTAAGATTTCTGATGAGCACGGCATGGTTCCTGGGAGAGGATATATTCCCATTGAGACGAGAATTTTCATCCAAATTGTGGATCATTTATTTTATCTTCCCTTAGATTTAGGCTGTGAAATAATTGAAGCATGAAGAGGAAAGGGGTAGAAAAGGAGAAGTTACATTTAACCTTTTTGATATAAGAGAAAAAAGGAAAAAAAAAACCTTGAACATTACTATTAAAATGTTAAAGACAGCTCATTTGAAATCTAGTTCATTCTATTGATAAAATGCAGATTGTGTTCCTTTATGATTATAGAAAGGAGGATGGAGAATGAGGATTTTCTGCCCTACTATACTGAATGACAAGCTGAATTTTGCTAGTATATCCTCTACAATTAACTCAATACTTATTGGTAATTATTTGAAGGCCTTTGTCTCCTCCTTGGACTGCAGAAACACTTTTTGTTACTGGAAGCTTCTGAAGATGATACTCCATTGTTCCATAACACTGACAAGGTTGGGGAATTTTTAAAATATTTTATTCTTATTATTTTTAATGTGTGTGTACTGCCTTCATGTTTTCAGTGCACCTGCATCATGCAGTGTCCAAAGAAGTCAGAAGATGGTGTTGGGTCCCTGAAACTGGAGATACAGGTAGTTGTTAGCCACCACATGGGTGGTGGGATTTGAACCCGTGTCCTGTGCAAGAACAACCAGTGCTTTTAACAGCTGAGCCATCTTTCCTGACCCTAGTTTTAGAAATTTTATGCTGGACATACATAAATGTAGATGTATGGTGAATAGGGCCCAGAAACAGGCTATTCCAAATCTACAATATGCAAGTATTATTGTATTTTCTATATTTATGGAATCCATTTTCTTCAGGTATAATAGCAAACATTATTATGCTGCCTTATCTAGTAAAATGTCACGGTGTAGCACAGAAAGTTAAGAATGATTAAAAAAAATAGTTTCTATACACCTCAGGGAACCTCTCCACAAAGGGAAAGCAAAACATGTCTATTATTGCTTGATCATTCTGCATGTGATGTGCATATTCAGTACACTGCTCTAGAGAAAATAAACACAAATGAAACCTTACTTCTTACATAGGAAAACAGATAGTATTGATGGGACACATGTTCTCAGCATAAATAATAAGTAGTCCTCAAATATGAGGATCCGCTGGCATATATTTCATCCTAACTTTACTTACTAGTTAGGGTGAATATCTCTATTAATGAATTGGCTAGGAGATATAAACTCATATCTTCATTGCAGGCTACAAATTAGCAAATTGGAGCAAGAGGCTGCCCAGGGTACTGCTCCTCTCTTCCCTTCCACAGAAATTGGGAGACAGGTTCTGTTTCCCATGGTAATTATGCTTAAATATAATGGTCTTATATATAAATCTCTGTAAATTAGACATATATAACAATTATAACTCTACTAACTAATGTTTCAGAATTCATAATAAGCATGCAAAAACTTTTGTATTTCTACATAAGGACAATAAAACAAATGTCAAAATAAAGAAATTATATTTACACTAACAACAAAAAGAATAAAATACATTGTAATTTTTAAATGCATGTATGTGTGAAATGGCTAGTTCAGACAATTGTTATACATTATGTACTAACTTCTTTTCTTGACAGATTATGATTTTTTAATATATAGATTTGTATTTATTCTTTGAGAACTTCATACATGTATAAAATATGTTTTAATCAGATCTACCCCCTCATTTAGTCCCTTCCATTTTTTAGACTCAGAAATCTAAAATGCTTCTCTGCACACTAGTAAACAAATTTGAACAAATATTAATCTGTTTGTTTTGAAAACATGTTAAAGTAGTAAAATGTATAAAATTTTTTAATCCAAGGCATTTATCTGTTACCCATAATTCAAAAATGAACAAGTAACTCAATATTTCTTATTAATTAAAAGGAATTATGTTAAATCTTTTTGAAAGTATGCAAATGTAAAATAATTAAGAAATATATCTTGAGGAGATATATGCTGTTAAATTATGGGAGAATTATACAATATTATATATTTGCTCCACAGGCGTAAAAATAATTATAAGAAACTTTATTAGTGATTCTTTTTTCAAGGTAAAACTATGGCTTCTCTCTCTTTCTTTCTTCCTCTCAATTTTTTAAACTTTCCGTAAAGAATAAGCACTTTACATGGAAGAGGAATCTTTCCTTGGAAAGCCCAATCCCTATCCTGATGCTTACTTGCTTTCTGATCACTTTCCCTCTCATAAGATCAGCTAATATTTACCACGGTGGCACAAAGGCTACAAATATTTACTTCCTAAACAGTAGGAAAGCCTTTCAAGGCATTCAGTAGTTATAGGCATTCATATAGTTAGTTGATTAAGATTTGTACCCTCCTAAAAAGAATGGAGATTAAAGGAGAGGCCTGAAAATGCATTCATAATGAGAGAGGGGACCAGGACTGTGTTTGGGACATGATTAACTGGTAATCAGTGAAGAACAAACTGATTATTAGCTGTTCAATTCTTGTTGGTCTTAGGGGATTCTACTCAGTACCCTAATTAAACTGAGCTTGAAGTCTTCACATCTCCATTCAGTGGCAATTTCATTATAATATTCAGTTCTTTGCATGAGATTTGCCTTTCCTCTCTTTAATCATATGTTTTGCATTTGTGTAACACCTTCCTTGATTAGTTTCTCTACAGGATTAGCTCTTGATAACTGGATGGTTTATGAAAGCAAATGTCACATATAAGACAATCTGGATTTTATTTATTGTCAGTCTTAGAATTTTTCAAAAAGGAAAATCAAACAAAAGACACATACTTGTTTTAATTAAAATGACTTTCCTTGCTTCTGTATTGTTTATTTGTTTGAATTTGAATATTTTGTAGAGATAAGGTTTTAGAGAAAATGATTATTCCATTGACTCTAGAGAAATAAAAAATGTTTTGCATTTTCATCTCAAACTCAAGGGATCTTTATTAATTGTGTTATTTCCAGCATGTAGGTCACCACTAGGAAATCAGTAGGTCTTTCTGGTGGCTCTAGGGTACTGCTAGATTGGAAATGCGTTTAGAGCTTTGAAGTGTGCAGCACAGGGGATCTAAATTTGTGTCTTTGTAGTTCTAAATAAAGTAGTGATTTAGCAATTGCCCTATTAATATGATCAATGTCGATGGCTAAGCTGAAACTTGTTTGAATAACAAAGCCTTTCACATGAGTTTTTGGTTACAAAGTATCAGAGTTGGCTATATAATTCATTGATATACTAACTCAATTAAAATTCCTAATTTTAGATTGCCCAGGATAAGTATAGGTAGGTAAAGTTGGGTTGACCCAAAACATACAGAAAGAGAGCAGTTTCACAATTACTATATAAAAATATAAACACAGCTGTTATAAATGTTTATACTACTAAAATGTTTATGTGATTAGCAATAAAGAAACTACCATATTTTCCAATGTTTGACTTTGGCCTTTCTCACAATTCTACCCTTAAACAAGCATTTTATTTTCAAAATGTAACATGTCTTGGCAATGTTGCCTACAAGCTGCTAAGTGGGTTATTAAGAATAAAATACAGAATGTTTAAAATTGCTTGCATTTTTCAGCAGTCTAGTATTATGTGGAATTGCTCCATTAACAACTTCAGTACACATTTTTCAGTGTTTTCAGTGTACAATATAGTCTCCAAAACTTTTTCACTTGACCAGATCATAGTTTTAGTTATGGATATTTTAATAATAGATGAATCTCTTTTATTGGCATAGGTTATTATAAAAATTTAAAAACTGAAAAGTATAGAGAATGAGTCTGCATAGTGCAGCTCCCTGGACAGAACTCCTATTTTAAACTTCACCTACCTAGGGCTCATTGTGGATGAGGGGACAGAAAGATTCTAAGATCCAAAGGAGGAGGTACAAGAACATAAGAAACAAGTCTTACAGACTTTTACAGGCTCCAGGGACCTTGCCCATATTGATCCACAGCAATGGTGTCAAACATGCAGGAGACCCATGCAAACTCAAGAAAACCACACACCAGTATAGCAATTGGGTAAGCCCCAACCTTAGCCAAAGATCTATTGGCAGTTCATCACAGCTGGGTGAGGGAGAGTTGATCTTCTTTAAGGGGGAGATTCTAGATAGGCTTACTAGACCCCAGTGGATGAACTTGCACTAAGGAGCATCTGGGTACACTTACTTGATTCAGTAGGCCTTAACATGTATGCCATTCATGAAATCCAATGGGGCCACCTAAAAGGTGATTCAGATAGGGGAGGGGATATAAAGATGATGAAGATGTATTGTATGAAATGCACAAAAATTCAATAAAAATATACTTTAAAAATTTAAAAGCAGAAATGTATGTAAAAGACTATATATTCAAAGTAACATACCAACACAAGGTAATAATCAAAGAAAGAGGTGTTTGATGATTCAGAGGCAATTTCAGTGTGGACAATGTGTAAATATTGCAGAAAAATTTGAAAACAACCCTCAGGGCTTGTCACAGCATTGAAGTTTTGGATTTCAAATGCTTGGCATTTACAACAATTAATAAAACCAAAGGATATAATTATTCAATACATTCTGAATTAAAGTGAGTCTTAAGTGACAGACCATATACCAGAACAAGACTTTTATTTTCATTGGACAGTGATTTAGAGTTTTACTCCTCTCTATAGTTTTAACAGTTGTTACCAAAATTGCATGGAGAATTGTATTGGAACTATTCTGTGAACAAATAAATTTACTCCATGGGCTTTGGAAGTAAATACTCTGAGGATATGAAAGATGCTAAATTCTATTTGGGTTCTATCTGAAATCACATAGATTTCTGATGTTAGTGATGCAACATTTTTGTCCATCTTGTCATTTTTAGGAGCCCATTTTCATAACCACCAGCAATGCTGTTATTGAGACTTCCTACACTGTTGATGCCTAATTCATAACTGTACTGTTTTATTAAATTTCATATTTCAAAGACACATATACTGCTATTGTGCTAAGAAACATCCAAATAGGGCATTTCAAAGGAATTTATTTATTTATTTATTTATTTATTTATTTATTTATTTATTTATTATTGCAATTGAATGCAATTCCAATAATTAAAAGTTGCACAGATCAGTTAGCATTTATAACCTCAGGTGATATGGTGCTAGAAAAAGTTGGATAAGTGGCAACAAATTGTAAATTTTTTGAGTATGCATTTTATATACCTTATTCTGCAACAAGGGAAATATTTGAAGCTTGTTTAGAATTGAACTGTTAAATATCAAGCCTTGCTGAATACAATGGTAGATTATAATTCCTGTGGGGCTATGTGCTCTGATAAATGTGTCCACAGAGAATATTCAGTATAATCTCATACATCTAGATACATCTAGCATAGAGATGGTGAAATACTGTAAAACTTGAAGTGACTGAGGCATTTTCATTTAATTTTAATCCTGATATCCTAATTTGACTCAACAATGGGCTATATCTCCTGTCAATGTGTTTGATTTACACAATCTACCTTTGAATTAGAGTTATACAGTTTAACACATGAGAACTTAATCTCTATTGTGTGTGCTGTTTCACATACTTTTCTACATGTAAAACTTACCAATTTATACTATTATTTATGAATTTAAAAGTCATTTTCTGTTTTTACATTTCAGTTTGTCTAATTTCTAAACATCTAATGTCTATAAAGTCATAATTTTCTGTATACAATCTTTAATAAACAGCAAATCTAGTTTTGTGTGCTTATGATATGTGTATGTGTATATATGTGTATGTGCATCTGTGCCTATGTGTGTGTATATATGTGTTTGTGTGTGTGTGTGTGTTTAGGCCAGATATATATTTAATGTTCTTGTTCTCTCTCTCTCTCTCTCTCTCTCTCTCTCTCTCTCTCCTTATTCTTGTGAGACAGGGTCTCTTACTGAACCTAGAGCCCATCATTTTATTCTGCTAAGCTGGCAGCCAGTGAGCCCCAGTGATCTTCCTATTTCTGTCTTCTTCCCCATTCCTGAGGTTACAGGCATGCAAGGCCACTCTTGTGTTTCTGTGTGGGTGCTGAGGTTCAAACTGATGTCCTCATGCTTATATAATAAGCACTCTAGCCCACTAAAACAACCTCATAGGCCCTGTGATGGCTAATCCTGGGTGTCAACTTGATTGGATCTGGGATTAACTGAAATGAAAGAGATCTTCTTGATTGGATCATCTAAAGTTGGAAGACACACCCTAAATGTGGGTGTTACCTTCTGATGGCAGCCGTATAAAAGACCAAGGCAGAGGAGAATGCCAGGCTTCTTGCTGCTTGCCTTGTGAGTTCATCTTGCTACTGTAGACTGAAGACTAGCTGGTCTTTTGGAATTTGTCAGACCTTCAGCACCAGATTGGGACTACTGAGGCATCCAGCCTTGTGGACTGAGTGACTACGGATTATCAGCCTCTCCTGTGTGATGCAGCCATTGTTGGACTACTCGGACTCTGTCCTGTGAACTAAGCTAATAAATCTCTATACATACATATATATTCATTCTACCGGTTCTGTTTCTTTAGAGAACCCTGACTAATATAGGCCCTCAAGTAAGTTTTGAATTAAGATATTTTGGAGGATTTTCAATTTAAATTATTTCTGTGCAAAGTGCCCATTTATAAAGCACATATGTAATGTATTCACCCCTTACATCTCACTGATATCATAAGTATTTAGCTTATTCATCTGTTTTTCAACTTCTTATGCTAATTCTAAAACTGAACCAAAAAGCATCATCCCTCTCTCAGCTCTTGTTCTTACTTGTGAGTCACCTGTTATTTTCATACCATACATATTTTATTATCCTGAGAAGCTTATGCATAATAATATAATGGTGATCTAAATAAATTTTCACTTTGGTTTGTTTATTTTCAAACAATGATTAGGGATGGCTAATTGTAAATCAGGTTTGTTTTGGAGTGACATTATGCTGAAATTGAGCCAAGGCTTTAGGTAAAATAATTTTACCTGTGATTTGTCCAATCTGCATCCTCATAGCTAAACAACTAGTCTATTTGAGCTGCAAATAGGTGGGGCGTACTGCTATGGGTAATTTTGTATTTTGTTTCACTTTCAATTCTGGCAGATTTCCAAATTCAAACACTACGAAGACATGCAGCTATCTAGTCTTTTTTTTCAGTGCCATTTTTTTTAAACAAATAAGAATGACTACAGATGGAGGAATGTTGGGGAGAGAAATGTATTATAGTATTTGAGGGCTTTTTATATTATCATATATTAAATCAGCTCATATGCTAGTGTAATGTTAAACTAATGTGTTCTGTCCCTACAAATCCTCTCTCAATGTCAAGATTGTCTCTTTGTACTCAGGCCATGTGAAGACTTAGCTTTGGAAAGTGCATTAACTCTCAAGTCACTTGTAAAACACTAGCTTTGCAAACGACTTAACTTTGCCTGCCCTGTTCTTTGATAATTTTATAACATATATCCTTTTATTTTTATCTAATTGTGTAGACGCTAATGGATTTTATATTGTGCTATGAAATATTACAAAATAAGGTTCTACAGTAATTTAATTCAAATACAAAATTAAAGTGCAAGTGTTATTTTATTTTTCCATAACAAAACCACAAGGAGGGAGCAACACTGGAGAAAGATCAGTGATAGAATGGTATGGTCTAGTTCCAATCCCACAGAGAAAGAGAGAATGAGACCTATACACAACAGAGCAAGACAGAGAGATAGAAATATAGAGACATATACATAGAGAAGCAGAGAGAGAGAGAGAGAGAGAGAGAGATCTGAGTACAAAGGATAAAATACAAGCACTTTTGCTTTCTGATTTCTTACATCAGTACATACAAAGTCAGCAAATCCATTCTTCATTTTCAGAGTCTGGGAAAGAGAAGCAAAAATACTTGTGATATTTGTAGTGATATGCAGCAGATCATGGCCAGGACATCAATGGTGACATCAGTGTCCATGGCAGAGACTGGGCACTGTTTTGTGGACTTTCTGCGTTGTGATCATGGCAAAACATTCTGATGTCTGACCTTGTCTGATGTTCTCCAAGTTCCACCCATTCCCCCCAAACTTCCCCAAACCTTTTTTTCTGTATTTCATATAGACTAATTTTTTTTCTATTTATATTTGTTTTGATTTGAAAAACTAAAATTTCTTTTCTCTTTCAGTGATATCCTTGCCTCTTTTAAAATAAATTAGCTGGGCTTGGTGATGCTCGCTTGTAGTCCCACCATTTGGGAGGCAGAGGCAGGTGGACCTCTGTGAGTTCAAGGCCAGCCTGGTCTGCATAGTGAGTTCCAGGACAGCTTGGGCTGTAGGGAGACTGTGTCTCAAAAAAAACAAAAAAAATCTAGTTCCAGATTAAGTCCTACTGAACATTATGATAGACTGTTATACAACATGAGAGTTAAAGAT
>NW_008348573.1:243431-259229 GCF_000622305.1 Nannospalax galili | reverse complement strand
TTCCCCATGACTTTATAGACATATACAGGCACCAAGGATCCAAGTGCAACTGATTATGACTAGTAATAATCAGATGCATACAGATTAGAGATGCACGTGCCAACATCTCAGTGTTAGTAGAAAAAACAATGAGTCTTTCTGCAAGGAACAATGTATTCTAAAATGAAATGGTGATCTTTTTTAAAGGAAAAGGAATTTTATAGATATTCTTCCTTGTATTTGTTTTGTGGAATTGGTAGTTAATATATGTTATTCACTTTAAATCTTGCCAAATCTTTTGTAAGGCACTTTTACAGGCATACATGAGCTTGAGCTGTAGGCATTTTCTTGAAGAGAAAATTCTTTCTCATGTCATCATTACATTCTTTAATTTTTAAACTAACAACTAAAATGATTATTCTCAGTTCACTGTAAATTTTTATTTTTAAATGACTTGTACTGACTATTATACTATCTTACTTGATTTCTTAACTACCTTAATGTCTACAAATTCTGCAATTTTTAAAACAGAAAAAAAAAGATTGTAAAGTTGCTGCCTGTGGGAGTTTTAATGATTTATTATGTATCAGTTAAATAGAAATTAAAGCTATTTTTCAGCCAGTTAATTGCAGTGGGCGGGGGGCATGAGCGTTTGCTTCAGCTTTTCCAGATCCCTTATTTGTGTTTAAGTGAAATTCATCTTTGTTCCACAACCAGAAAATAGAAATTCTGGATTTGAGCAGTTCTTGATCTTGTATATAAAGCAGGTCTTTGGGACCTGAGAAATTTTCCTGTTCCTTAAGTAACAGGCAGCCCATAGGCTCATGCTTGAAAACTTGTTCCCCAGCTGGTGGCACTACTTTGGATGGCTATGGCAATTATCACATGGGCTGAGCTGATAGGAGTAGGTGTTTAGGTGTGGATATGTGAAGCTTCCTGTCTTCTTCCCTCTGTTTCCAGGTGTGAAGTGATGTGATCAGCATCCACCCCATGCCCTTTCCACTGGGAACTGATTTACTCCTCTGTGCCTTTCCAGTCAAGAACTGTAATGAAACCCTCCAGAGTCATGGACCAAAATGAATTAATCCATCCTTTATGTGGTTTCTATCACATCTTTAGTCACAATAAAAGACAGATAATTAATATGCAATTTAAATGCATTATATGTTTTCTCTGTTTAATGTGTTTAGTTCAAAGAGCCCCTGAGAAGCAATTTCCTAAATCTTTTTTTTCTTATATAGAAGTAATATTTCTTTTGAAGTAGCCCCACTAACATCAAGAGTGAGATGAGGCTGTCAACTATCCCACTCCTTTTCAATATAGTGCTTGAAACCTTAGCTAAAGCAGTAAGACAAGAGAAGGAAATTAAAGAGATGCTAATTGGAAAAAAACTAATATAATCCCTATTTGTACATGATATGAAATTATACATTATTCCCAAAATTCCACCAGAAGTCTTCTAGAAATAATACACTTTCAGCAAATTGGAAAGATTTGAAAAAAGACAATTTCCAAAAATCAGTTATATATATATATGAAGCATACAGAGAAAGAAATAATAGAAACAGTCCCATTCACAATAGCCTAAAATTACATAGGAATGTATCTAACCAAAGATGTTAAAGATCCCTATAATGAAAACTTTGAAAATTGAAAAAGATACTAGAAGATAGATAAACCTCCTATACTCATGGATCTGTAGAATTAATACTGTGAAAATGTCCTGCTTATCAAAAGCAATTACATATTCAGTGAAATCCCAATCTCCCAGAAATAGAAAAGAAAATCCTACAATTCGTATGGAAGCACAAAAAACTCCAGATAGCCAAAACAATCCTTTCCTGAGCAAAAAGAATAATGCTGAAAGGATTACCATACTAGATTTCAAACTGTATTGCAGGGATAGAGTACTGGAAACAGCCTGGTTAAGGCAAAACAAAAACAAACCCAGACATATAGATCAGTGGAACAAAATAGAAGACACAAGCACATACATGTAAATACAGCCACATGATATTTGACACAGTTTACAAAAACAGACACTGAGGAAAAACAGTATCTTCAATAAATGGCAGTGGGAAAACTGGATCTCCACGTGGAGAAGAATGAAATCAGACTCACATCTATTACCCTGCACAAAAATGAATTCCAGGTGAATCAAAAACCTCAGCATGAAACCTGAAATGACATAGTGATTAGAAGAAAATGAATGCAGTCCTCCAAAAGATGTCAGTGTGGGCAAGGAATTTCTAAATGGGTCTCCATTCACCTAGTAATTAAGGCAAAACAAATGAAAAATAGGAACTCATTAAACAAAAAAGCTTCTGTACAGCAAGGGAAACTATCAGTTGAGTGAAGAGGAAGACTACAGAATGAATCTCTGCTATAGATCTGGTAGAGGATTAATTTCCAGAATATGCAAATAACTAAAAATCAAAGAAGAAAACAAATGAACTAATTAAAGCAAGTAGAGATCTAAACAGAGAGTTATCAAAAGAAAAAACAAAAATGACTAAGAAATACCTTTAAAGTGCTCAAAATTTTAGTGATTAGGGCACTATATATTAAAAATTCAAGATTTCATCTTACCCGAGTCAGATTGGCTAAAATCAAGAGACTGTAACAGACAACAAATGCTAGTGAGGATGTGGGGAAAGGGGAACTTTTATACACTGCGGGTGGGATTGTAAACTTATAGAGACACTATGGAAATTAGTGTGGACAATTCTTAAAAAAACATAAAAGTACATTTACTATACAATTCAGGTATACCACTCCTGGGCATATACTAAAAGGACTTAACACGCTACTACAGAGATACTTGCTTAGCTATATTTATTGCTGCTCTCTTCTCAATAGCTAAGAAATGGAAACAACCTAAATGTTCTTCAACTGATGGGTGGATAATGAAAATGTGGGGTATTTATACAATGGAGGTATAGTCAGCTGTAAAGACAAATCAAATCATGAAATTTACAGGTAAAATGATGGAAATCAAAATTGCTCTACTGAGTGAGATAACTCGGTAAACAAGCAATGCATGTTCTCTCTCATTTTTGGACAATAGATCAAAATCCTTAGACACAATGGTAGACCTCACCCCTCAACAAAGAAGCTTATTTTTGCAACAGATGGGGATCACTAAAAAGTTCCACAACTGTTCTGCAGAGAATATCTGCCTATGAGGTTCCCAGACTTAAGTGATACATCTACAATGGAACACCTAAGGCTCAGGGAACATTATGGTAGAGTGGGGACATAAATATTATAGGAGCCAGAGGGACACGACACCTGCTCCTAGATAATACATTATAGACATAATAAGGAATCTACATTGAGGAAATATGCACAGTATGTTAGCCTGACAAGATCTGTATAATTTACAAAACCAGTTGACAGGTCATTTTGGATTTGGGAATTTCAAGAGACTTACCCCAAGATGAAGAGTTATAGGGAATCAGTGGATACAAAAGGATGGAGAAATAGTTTTCTCCAGGGACTATCTCTCTGAGAGGCTATCTAGTTCTACATGGAAGCCCTAAACACATGTATGCATGAGCAACACTAAATGGACCCAGTGTTTAGAATATTTCTCTCGATATATATGCATATTTATTAACACATGTATGTATAATGTAACAATGATAATCAAGGAAGAGGGAAAGATCTTGTGAGGGGGCATAGGAGGAGTTTAAGGAGTACTGGAAAATGTGAAAATAATGCAAATACAATGCTCACTTAGGAAATTTTCACAAATTAAAAACTAAAACAAATACCGTTTCATGGAGTTCACTGATAAGGTGCAACACAATTTCAGTGGACCTTCTTGTGCTTCTCAAGGTAACTTATTAATTGTGAAGAGGTTGTTTTTTCTGAGCCCATCAAGAAAATTATACATTTTAATGAGTTTTTAGCATTTAACCACTATCTCATAAAGTTAATGAATAGTGAAATTAGTGATGAATTTTGTGTATACCATAGAATTCAACAAAATTATTTCAGTAAAATTTTAACTGTCTGTTAAGCTTTTAGATTTTTATATGGAAAAATATTGCATGGTCACATAAGTAAAAAAATATGTTAGGGAAATGTTAGGTCAATTTAGATGTTCCTCACTAGTGAAAAATGCTTTATATTATATTATCAGTACTTATTGTTTGTATCATAGAGTTTAATTTATAATATCATACAGTGTATTCTGAACGCATTAAATCACTTCCCCAACTTTTCCCAGACTACTCAACTCCTCTAACCACCAAAGTTTGTATGCTCACTTTTTGCTATGGAATTATTACTTTATTAATAGATTAATTATATCTTTTTAAAAAATAATTTGTTGAGAATTTCATAATGCGTATAAGATGTTTTGATCAAATCCATGCCCACTCCCTCCCTCAAACTCCTCCTATATATTCCCATCACCTTTTCCTGATAACTTCATGTACTCTTTCTTCTTTTATTTTTTTATAGGGCCTTTGGCTACTCTAACATTCTCCCCTCTGAAGAGGTAACCCTAAAATCTTTTAAGGATTAGATAAAAGTTCCCAAATACTAGACAGAAAAAATGAGAAAGCCTAAGGAAGTGCTGAAGGTCTGTGTAGGTTTGTTATGATACATAAAGGATGAGACAAAATAATATACACATAATATTAAAATTTCTAAGGTCATAGATCAGTCAACTAGTTTAAGGAACAAAATATATATCTAATCAAGATGTCCTCATTTTTTTAAGCTCATCTCCAATTTCTGCTCCCCACATATACTTGTATGTGTAGAATCTGTCTTTTCTTTCTTGGAGCAAGTATCATTTGCCAATAGCCCTCCAACTAGGTCTGGTACTTTGTTCCTACCTCCCCATTTTGTCTGGTTTGAGCTTTCAAGGGTCTTGTGCATGCTTTCACAACCGCTGTGAGTTCAGATGTGCAGTGGCCCTGTTGTGTCCAGAAAACACTTTCCTTTTAGCGATCCAGCCCCGCCTCTGAGTAACATCTTTCCAGTTCCTCTTTTGTGATGATTCCTGAGCCTTGGGAGGAGAGGATGTGGTATGGGACAGTTACCCCATGAAAGTTGTGCCATTGTTGCACTAATGAGCATATCTTGCCCGTCAAGTCACTCTTGCAGCATGCATGTTCCAGCACTGGTTTTTCCACCTGGGCCATATATATGAATGTTGGCTTGGAACTGTTTATTCAAACCTGGTCTAGGTGGGGGGTGTTAATGTGTATACAGCTGTATGTACTAATTTTCCCTCTCAATAAATCTGTAAGAAGCAAATAGCTCAGCAATAAGCCCATTCTTATACAGATCCGGTATAGATATCCACAGTTGTCATGACTTAATGATTGCAATGTTCTTGTGAAGCCAAAAAGATTGCTTTTGCAGTTCTACTGCCTTTATTCTGGCCTTTGCATTCTTTTCTCACTCTGTTCAGCAATTCAGTGTTCCCTGAGCATTAGAGAAGATGTTGCATTTAAGCCTGAACACTCATCCATCATTTATTCTGAACATCTTGTACACTCATACCCCAAATTACATGGTTTCTTTCTTTATTTATTTTTATTTTTATATGTTTGTTTTTCCTGCATGTATATAAGTTAACCATGCTCATGCAATGCCCCTGGAGGTCAGAAGAAGGCCCCAGATCTCCTAGAACTGGAGTTATAGACCGATGTTAGCTGTCATTTGGGAGCTGGGAAGCAAACCTTGGTTTTCTGAAAGAGTAGACAGTGCTCCTAACCCTTATATCCCACATTCTTAACATTGCTTTTCTGCCAGTGTACTGATTATAATCTTTGTTTCTCTACACTGATTTTGTTATCATCACCCAAATCTTTTATCTTACCCAAGGGTTCACTTTATGTTTTGAACATTTAATGGATATGGACAAATATATAATAAAATACAGAACAGTTTCACTGTTCTAAAAATCCCAGACTTACATCTATTGATATTCACTCCTTCCTAAGGCCTGACAACTAATCTTTGCACTGTCTCTACAGTTTTGTCTTTCCCAAAATATCATATAGCTGCAGTAACAATGTGCAGCTGTTTTCATACTGACTTCTTTCACATTATTATGGTTGTGTGGTTTCTCCAGGTCTTAACTGTAATGATAGTTCATCTGTTAATTCTGCTAAAGAATATTTCATTGTCATGAAGTGTCAAAGTTACTCTATCCGTTCATGTACTAAAGTCCATCTCAATGATTTCCAAGTTTTGGCCATCATTAATAAATATGCACTGCGGGTTAGGGCCTCCTAAGTCTCTCCTCCCGCCATGCCTGACTGCTGATGAACACAATTTCTTGCAGAACCAATGCAGGTGTCCCAGCTTTTGTGAGTTCATGGTTGCATTGCTATGTCATCCATGTGTACTTTTTCATGGTCATAAATATGTTTTAGCTGTTTGGGTGAGAACCAAGGAAAGTAATTTCTGAATTGTATATTTAGTTCAGAAGAAACTACAAAACTCCTTCTCCATCCACCCACAAAAGGCTTATCATTTTGTACTCTCACAAGCCCTTAACCAAGAGTTGATATTGTCATCATTTTGGACTTTGACCATTTCAATAGATATGCAATACCATTTTGTTGTCTTAATTTTCAATCTTTGGCTATATGATGTTGAGTACTTTTTAAATGTGTATTTTTATTGAATTTTTGTGTACTTCATGCAAAACATCTTAATCATCTTTATGCCCCCTCCCCCCATCGACACCCTCCTCAAACTCTCCCCACTGGATTTCATGCATTCTGTCATTTCTGCTCCCTCTTCCACAATGGCACCTGAGCCATGGGTGGGTCGGTTTTATTTTAGGAGTCTTATCCAGGGACTCACACTCTGCAGTCTCTTATTCTCTGCTGCCCATTTCCCCAGTCCTATGCTGGGTTTTTGTCTGATTGAGCGTGCATGGGTCTTGTGCATGCTGACACCATTGCTGTAAATTCATATAAATACACATTTGCCCTTTGTATATCTTCTTTGATGTTGATTTTGTTCAGAGTTTGTTTAATTTTAAATTGGATTGTTCCTTTTCTTACTGTTGACTTTTAGAATTCTTTTTATAATTTTGTTTACAGTCCTTTATCAGATATGACTATGCTTGCAAATATTTGATCCCAGGATAAGGCTTCTCTTCTCATTCCCTTAAAATTCCAGGAAATTCTAGTTGGCATTTTTCATGAGATAATTCAAAGCAATATACAAGTAGGCAGAATTGGACACACATATACATCTATTGTCAACATTTTTACATTCATGTCCAAAAATTCTACCCTCTTTCTACTCCACTGAATTGCTTTAAAAACTGTCAGAATTTATCATAAACAGAAGATAAAGACTGATTGTGCCAGGTATGGTACTGCATGTCTGTAAACTCAGCATGCAGGATGTGGAGACAGGAAGGCCAAGAATTTGAAGGCAGTCTGGGGTATATAGTGAAATTGTTTCAGGAAGATAATAAGCAAAGGTCAAATTTTAAGACCTTGACTAAAGTGTCTATAGCAGCATATATCTAATCCACACTTGTTTATAAGTGTTTATTTGCTTGTATTTTTACATTTCATTATTTCAACTAACTATTATGCCAAATATGGACATACATTTGGTACATACATCCCCTTAGATTTTCCTTTCATTTTCATGCATTAAGTGTACAGAATGCATGTTTGCCATTATCTTTCCATACATCTATAAAATGCTGCTGATTACATTCCTCTCTAAACTAAGATTTGTTTTTTTGTAGCTGCAGTTCATTTTTATTTGAGTATTTAATATATTGTTTCCTATTCCATCTTTGTG
The DNA here is from genome assembly GCF_000622305.1 of Nannospalax galili. Taxonomy (NCBI): domain Eukaryota; kingdom Metazoa; phylum Chordata; class Mammalia; order Rodentia; family Spalacidae; genus Nannospalax; species Nannospalax galili. Next base: position 251,450 of record NW_008348573.1, on the reverse strand, counting down.
GTACATTTATTGAAAAAAAAGTTGGTCATTTGATTTTCTTGTATTTGAAACTTGAGACTTGGTCTGGAGAGATGGCTCAGCAAGTAAGAGCACCTTCTTCTCTTTCAGAGGACCTGAGTTCAATTCCCAGAAATCTATTGGCAGTTTACAATTGCTTGCAACTCTAGCTCCTGGAAAATCAGATACCTTTTGCTTCTGTGGGCACCTGCAGTCATGTGCACATACCCACACACATACACAAACATGCCATAATTTAAAAAACAAAAATATGTTGAAAAAATAAAATAAAAAATAAAATGAGGTTATTTCCAAATCCATTGTAAACATATGTGAAATAAGGGAATATCCACAATAGTCCCAGAGCCCTGTGTGGTAGAAAGATTGTAAGAACTAGGGGTGGTGGATGGTCACAGGGAACAGAGTTTTCCAAGTGGTTGAGAACTTGCTCATATGAACTTACAACAATGGTGACAGTATGCACGAGACCTATGCCAACACCAGCCAGACTAGAATCCAACATAGAATTGGGGAAATGGGCTGAGACGCTCCCACCTTAGCTGAGAAACCATTGGCCACTGATGGCTGCTAGGTGAAAGAGAGCTGGTCTTCTTTATAGTAGCAATGCTAGATAGCCTGACAAGGCTCTCTTGGATGGACTCACACCAAAGGACATTTGGGGACACAAACTGGACTTGAAAGGCCTTAACATATATGATGAAATGCATGAAATCTGGTGGAGGGGGCCTATACGGAGTGCATATAGGGGAAGTAGTCTAAATATCATCAAGATGTATTGTGTGCATTGCCAAAAATTCAAGGAAATATTAAAAAATAAATAAATTTAGAAAACAAGACAAAAACAAAACAATCATTTGATGTTTTGCTGGTCAACAAAGCATCTCATAATTCCTAGACATTCTATAGTGATTTGATTTTAAGTTATTCATCATGAATTACAAAAAAAGGAGGCAAGGTATCATTCTATTTTAATTGTTTTATAGATGATAACAGTGCAGAAAATTGTTCTATAAGCTATTTTCCTACTGTGACATACATTTACATAGTAAATATCAATGGAATAGAATAGCTGATTATGGTCTTTTAGATATGTTTTCAGAATAGTTGAATGATTTTGTAACAATTTGAAATTTGACATATTTTGTTGTTTTTTAATAGGATCATTAAAATTGTAAGCTATTTGTCAAGTAATTATTATATTAATGATGATTTTTTTCCAATTGATATTAATTTTCTATATTAATCGGTCTCTTTGGTTTATTTATCAACCTATTTTTTGGAATCACTATCAGTGTTTTATTTTCCCTGTGTTCCCCGACTTAAGTTTCTGTACTTTTATTACTATTTTATTGGTACTATTAATGAGGTATAGTGTGGTGATTTAATATGTGCATATAATGTGTAATCACCAATTCAGAATAATTAACATGTCATTCATTTATGTATTTAATTTTTAGTTTAACAATTAATACTTGTATACTTACAAAGTAACAGTGTGGCATTTCAGTATGCATGTACATTGTACACTGGTCAAATCAGTGTAATTAACGATGCCATTCTTATGATTACTTTGTGTGTTGGAATTTTGAGCAACTCTCATTCACTTATGTCTGATAATTATGATATATAGCTTTTATGGATGTCTATAGAACACTGAAACTTCCTACTTCTTTTTAACTAGATTGAGTACATTCTCTAAACCCCCATTATTTCTACCCCTTTCCCCAACCTCTTATCACTATTTGAAAATGTAAGTTAGGATTATGGAGGAACCTATTAAAGTTATGAGTGTTTTTGAAAGTTACTTTTCTCTATGCTGCATTAGGTAACCAGGCTCACCTTAGATGTTTCACACTTGGTTTACCGAAGGAACTCTGTTTACTTTGAATGGAGCATGGTACTGAGTCTCTGGAACTTGACAGGAAAGCATTGCATTCAGGCATTCTCAGAACATAGTATTTTAAAAGGAAATGTTTATTCTAACATCTAAATAAGTGTTTAACTTAATTTACGTATCAGAGTAGCCATACTAATATTAATTAAATTATTTAATATAAAATACTTATTGTATCAATACACTCACCTCTACATTTGTTCTGATGCATGGCATAGTCTTTAAATTCATTTTTATTATATTTTCACATGCGTGTGTGTGTGTGTGTGTGTGTGTGTGTGTGTGTATAATTGTGTTTCACTCATGTTCACCCCTTACCCTCTGTCTCTCCTCCCCATCCCACTGCTCAACTTCTTCCTTCTAATATTCTCCCTTCTGCTTTCATATCAAATACACACACACACACACACACACACACACACACACACAAAAGAGAGATAGAGAGAAAGGATTAAACAGATTCTGCATAAGAAAGCAATCAACCCTTGTCTCTTTGCTCTCCAATACCCTCTCCTGTTCCTTCCTCCTCACACTCTTTGTCTCACCTTATATGATGGAGAGTGCACTTTTTTCTGTCTTTTATCTAAAGTCAACTTGGCATTCTTTTAAAAAAAATAATCCAGACTAAGAAGAGAATCTTTAATTTCAAAGGGAGACTATTCCCCGTTTAAAGAGATTTCATTTGACTAAATTAGGCTACCCAGGATAATCTTTCACTTGATTGATCTAATCTTCTAATTACATCAGAAAAGCCCCTTTGCCTTTGTCCTATTCTATCCCCAAATGCCAGCCTTAGGTCTACATATATTTATGGAAAGAAGATTATTCGGGATATTAACACAAGGAAAAGATGATCATGGCCATGACTTTAAGACCATATCTTCCAAAGCCTTTACTTTTAAAAATAATATTCTTATTAGAATTAAATCATCTTGCATATGTGAAGCACCTGGCAGACCTTTCACTTAAAATGTATTTGCCTTCTGAAAGTAATATTAGGTTCTATGTGGGGGATGATAGTGTGTGGGATGAAGTCAAGTGTTGGAAATTAAAGGAATTCAAGGTAAATGTGACACTTCTTGGATCCTTGAGTAAAAGTTGAGAGAGTGATAGAGAATACAGTGTAACACACATGGCAATCCCATGATCATAGATGTCAGTAGGTATGCATAGATGGAATAGAGAAGATATGGAATAGAGAGAGATTCAGAGAAGAGATTAGGAGACCTGGCAAGATTAAACTACATAACTGGAGAGCTCTAATGTTACATGGAGAAGGTTACACAATTCTGTCCTCATAGTAAAACGCACATAAAATCTGATAAAGTATAGCAACCAAGGATAGTGTGGCTATCTTTAATTCCATTACTTGACAGACAAAGGCAAGTAGGTCTCTGTGAAATTGAGGCCAGTGGTATCTACATAGTGGTTTGAGGTCAGCGAGGGCTATATAGTGAGACCCTGTGTCAAAAAACAAAATAAAAAAGCATACTTAGAACTGTCAGAGAATGAATTTCAAAGGCCATTTTACCACCATAAAATCTAGGGACATGAATATAGAGAACCAGAGATTAGAAGGTATAAAACCTACAGGTGCAGTGCACCATATTTCATTTGTCCATCTTTTACCAATGATTTCCATTTTGTGGATGAAATTCTATAATTGTTAAAGAGGTTAGCACCATTAAAGAGAAGCTATGAACTTTGCAGTAGAGCAGTGGGGCATTTGTCTACCCTTTTTGTTGTTTTTCATTTATTTTTTAGACATGATATCACTTTATAGCCCAGGCTGACATAGAAGTCACTATATAATCCAGACTGGTCTTAAATTTGGTGATCCTCCTATCTCATCTTCTGAATGCTGGAATTATAGGTGTGAGCAGACATGCCTAGTAGAAAGGTACCTGAGGTAAGAACCCCCCAAAAGAAGGCTTCAAGTTATAAAAATACAAGTCATATGAAAAGCCTTTCTTTTGAAATAAAATACTTGAGAAGAGACTCCTGCTGGGATACTCTGCTGCTGAGAAATAGCTGCCAAGGGAAATGTTTTCTCAGGTCCATCTACACAGCCATTCACATTCAGACTATATAGCATCTGTGGTCCAAAGGGGCCAGGATACTACTCAAGTTGATAAAAGAACTTGGCATCAACCCTGTGGTGTTGTTTTTTTCAGGAATTCAGACTGCAAGAATTATGGAGCAGGATATGTGTAAAGCTTTTAGGGTGTAGCCCAAGTCAAAATGAAGATCTCAGGATTGTCAGAAATGCAAACAACATGGGATGTCTGCTGAGGAAACCTGCAGATAACAAGTAGAGCTGGCTAACAGGGAGGCCAAGTGTGCTGTAGGTTGCAGGGTTGTCAGACCAGGGCTGACCGAGTCCATTTAAAGAAGAAATTATTCTCATACCTTTATTTCTATGCCTAGAAAATGCTGCTACATGTTGGGCCAGGTGGCCTTGGCAAACCAAAAGCACTGGGCAGATTTCCTTGTTCAGGCAGATGCCTGCTGAAGGAACAAAGCTATTATCAGGAAGTATGGCTAGGAGGAGATTCATGGTTCATCCTTTAACAGGGAAAAAAAGCATCCAAGACTGAGGATGAATTTGGTGAAGGATGAGACCCTCTTCTGCCCATTCAACCTGACTCTGATCAAAACAGAATGCAAAATTTAATACCAATGAATTAGGCATGTTGTATAATTGAAAGGTGGCCTGGGGTCCAGGCATGCACGGTAATGACATGGAAGGCCTTCAAGTGATTTACAGACCTCTTACTTATTCTTACAGGTTTCTTCTCCCTCCTCCTCATCCTCCTCCTCCTCTTCTTCCTCCTTCTCCTCCTTCTTCTTCTTCCTCTTCCTCATTTTTATTCTTATTCTTTTTTCTCATTCTTATTCTTACTCTATTCTTTTATACTTATTCTCTTTTTTTGAAAATTTCTAATTAGATTTTTGTGTATTTCATACAGGACATCTTAATCCATCTTTGTCATCTTTATACCCCCTTCTCTATTGGTACCTTCCTATAGCACCCCCCAACTGGATTTCATGCTTTCTGTCATTTTTTGGTAAGGCCTTATCATCCAAGTTATTGGTCCCAGATGTCCCTCAGTGCATGTCCATCCACCAGGGTCAAGCAACCCATCCAGAATCCCTCCTTTAAAAGGATCGGCATTTCTTCTACCATCAGTAATCAGCTGCAAATAATTCTTCACAAAGATTGGGGCTTGCTGCCCATTTCCACAGTTCTGTGCTGGGTTTTGTCTCCTTGAGTTTGCATAAGTGTTATGCATGCTGGTGCAATTGCTGTAGTTTCTTATGAGCAAGGTCCCAGGATCTTGCAGGACTCTATTTCCATATGGTTATGCACCTCCTCCCTGGCTTTTACAATATTTCCACTCCTCTTCCACAATGGTCCCCAAGCCCTAGGTGGGTGGAATTCAGTATGAGTCCTGTTCAAGGACCCACAATCTGCAGTCTCTTACTCTCTATGCTTGACCATTTGTGACCTTTTGTGTTTCTGACTCTGTGTTGCATGAGGGAGCTTCATTGATGAGAACTGGGATATTCATTAGTGTCCTCTTTATCCCCTTGTTCTATGTTCTGTGAGTCTTAGGTGTAGAGGTTGATTGTAGATGTGCCACTTAGGCTTGGGCAATCTATAGAGAATGTTTGTTGTGTGACCAATTGTGGAACTCTGTAATAATCTCTGTCTGTTGCAAAGAAGTGTCTTTGGTGAGTGATGATTGGTATACTTGTCAGTAAATATAAAGATTCATATTTTACACATGGTAAGAAATTACATTTATCTAGGTATTTGACAGCCTTGGGGTTTTCTCTAAGATCCTTGTGGATTTGGCTGTGTTTGCAGTGCCACACGAGTTTCTTCTCACTGACTGGGCTTTAAGTCCAATTAGGTAGCTGTTGATTACTCCCAATATAAAAGTACCTATGCTATACCAATGTCATTTGCTGTGACAGTCATTGATATGGTTATTACTCCATGAAGCTGGGGATGGTCCACTGACTGATGTTCTCCCTTAGCAGCTTGCATGCTGCTCTCCAAAACTGTGAGAGCTAGCCTTCAGGGTAAGTGGTTTCCAGGTCCATTCCAACTCTGTTGTTCCAAATCCTGTATCCAAAGTATGTCCTAATTTTATCAATAGGTTCTTACCTTCAAGTTCTGGGAGGAAATAAAGTGCCATGGCAGTAGCAGGTATAATTTTGGAAGTCTCTTGGATTACCCTGGCCAATAAGTCAAAGGAAGGTTTCTCCTGTCTGGCACTGTTTCTTGTTATAAAGCATATGGCTATACACATGGACTCATGTAGAGATGTCGTATGTGTGGATTGTCAGTTGTTTTTTGGACCAACATGATTCCCTTTGTTTTTTCATAAGAGCTAAGCACTATTTATCTCATCTCCCTCTCTCCCTTTTAACCACTCCACCTTGGCTATGACAAACATATGTTTCAACTTTTCCCTACAAATATTTTCCCTTCTGTCCCTGTTCTGGAGTTCATGCCATCCTCTAAGCTGTCTGTATCTGGTATGCTCTTCCCACTTGACCAGGATCCATCCCTGGAACTGATGTTCTCATTCTCCTCAATCTTTGACAGTCCCAATATTTGGTATTTCCTGCTCCAAGAATTTTCTTGTCCATGACACCATCACCTAGGCTTTCCACATGCCATGATGATCCTAACATCTTATATCTGACCATTTCTTCCCTCACTTTAATTTTGCCTTGACATTCTACACAACTCCTCAGGGGTTCTGATGCTGAATAATTGGAAATAAAACGTTTTCATAGGAAGTTAAACTGATATATCCTGGAATCCTGCTATAAAACCTCAATGGAAGAATAAGAGTTGATTTGTGTAATTTCTTTAGCATTAGCTATGTCTTGAGAGAATTGAGGGATTAAAATTTTGACCTACTATCTTACAACATAACTCAGGGAGTGGTATAAAATATTTTATTCTGCTCACCTCCCTCTGCTTCCCTGGGCATTCAGGAGCCTTAGGCCTCTCTCCACCCTGCAGGCCTTTCTCTCTGGGGTAAGTTGATAGTGCCCTCCATACCTTGACTCCCCCAGCTTCATTCACCCTCCCATCTCCCCCACAGGTTTCTCCTCCTAGCCTGGGTTCTGTCCCATTCCTTGTCTTGGAGACCCAGACACCTGGAGAACCACCATTGCTTCCTGATCGTTTGCATCCAGACCAACTCAGGTCCTCCTCAGGTCCCTAGGAAAACTCTGGGCCTGGCCCTGCCCTTACCTCCATCTACTTCCCTGGGCCTGCAGGACCTGCCAGCCTCTTTCCTGGATGCTGGGGCTGACCTTTCCTCTTCTTGATCCTTTGAATACAGACCAACCCAGCTCCTCAGTGCTGTCCCCAGGAGCCCTGGGGGCTGCTTCCCTTCCCCACCTTCCTTTGCATCTCTGGGTGGCTTGGCCACCAGCTGCCCTAGACCAGCATCTTTCCTGGGCTGGGCTCCCAGGCCAGTCCAACCCTCAAATTCCTGAGGACAAAATCTTTCCTGGAGGGATCAGGCTTAGGAGAAAGCCGGAGAGCTTCTGATCCTCATCTGACTTGGGCCTCTGTGGGGACTCCTGAAGACAAAAGCAATCTGGCCACTCTAGTATAAAATCAAAAGAGAGAACTGGAAGCTTAGAAGAACCAGCTTTTCATGCCCAAAAGTAAACCACAAAGACACATAAAGTTCACAAAAAGAGGCAGACTCATGGCTTCCTTTTTTGAGTTTACATAAAGTTCACAAAAAGAAGCAGTCCTAAACATGAAGGCTTGAGTCTCAGACAAGAATCAGAAACTACAAAAGAAATTCACATGTCAAAATCACAGAGAAAAAATAATAACATGAAAAACCAAAATAACATATCCCCACCAAATACCAATAGTCCTCTAGTGGAGTACAATGAGAACCCCCTAAGATAATGCAGGATGTGGAACTCAAAAGAGCAGTTATAAACATGATAAAAGAATGCAGTGAATTTAAAGAACACACAAAGAAAGAAATCAAAGAACTGAAGGAAGATAGGGATAAACTTCTGAATGAATTCAGAAAAGAGTTAGAAATATTGAAGAA